>NW_008824049.1:529637-544557 GCF_000699105.1 Pygoscelis adeliae
CTCTGCTCTGGTGAGACCCCACCTGGAGTACTGTGTCCAGCTCTGGAGCCCTCAGCATAAGAAAGACATGAACCTGTTGCAGCATGTCCAGAAGAGGGCCACAAAAATGATCAGGAGGATGGAACACTTCTCCTATGAAGAAAGGCTGAGAGAGTTGGGGTTGTTCAGCCTGGAGAGGAGGTGGCTTTGGGGAGACTTTATTGCAGCCTTTCAATACTTAAAGTGGGCTTATAAAAAAGATGGACACAAACTTTTTAGCAGGGCCTGTTGCGACAGGACAAGAGGGAATGGCTTTAAACTAAAAGAGGGTAGATTTAGACTAGATAGAAGGAAGAAATTTTTTATGCTGAGGGTGGTGAAACATTGGCACAGGTTGCCCAGAGAGGTGGTGGATGCCCCATCCCTAGAAACATTCAAGGTCAGGTTGGATGGGGCTCTGAGCAACCTGATTTCATTGAAGATGTCCCTGTCCATGGGCAGGGGGATTGGACTAGATGACCTTCAAAGGTCCCTTCCAATTTAAACTATTCTATGATTCTATGATTCTATATTATGTGATGGAATTCTTTAGAGATTTACAATGACCCCGTAACTTTTAAAATCTTCCAGACCTATACCAAGCTTTTTGACACATAATGGATTGCAAAATAACACTTCACAATGAAATCCCTAACATCCTATTTAATTTTGCTACTGGATTCTCTGCAACAAGATACTTTGGCTTCTGTATATTTTGCATAATAGAAACACCTGCATATACTAGGACTGCAATAATAAGAAGCTAATTATGTCATAAGACTTGCAGGTTCTTAATTTGGATTCTGCAGGTGGACATCTGAGCTTTGTGTAAATAGATCACAGAACGATTCTACCCACTGCCATATCTGCTCAAGACACCTGTAAGATGGCGTAGCATTTAGTGAAGGTAAGAATGGGCCAATTCTTACTCTGAGAAGCAAAGCCAAGTCCCAGTTGCAGCCTGTCAGCTTCCCTTTGAATTGCCACAATAATTAATATCCTTTTCATCTAAAAGTATGCCACCAAAATGGGACAGGTGGTTTAAACAGTTGCTAAAAACTGCTAAATATCTCTGGCAATGGTGCCATGATGTGACTACAATGATGGCCTTTTCCTGAAAGACTAGTCACAAGTCTAGTTTTGTTACTTTAAATGCAGTTCTACTGGTTTGTATATACTTTCATGTATATAGGGGTGTTTTTATGTTTATAAATCTGTGCAAGCAACAGGGATGATTACTGAATGTAAAGAAACAAAGGAAAAGGTGACTCAATATTTCAAGAATACCAAGGACCTAAATTTCAAGCTCTGAATCGTAGCTCATTGTTCATCACAGAGCTTGAGTGCAGACCCTCTTCTGAACTTGTAGGTTAGAAAATGTCAAAAAATGCATCACTGTTCAGAATAATGCAAAAGAGAGGAAGCAAGTAAAAAAAAAAAGCCACTGGAATCCTAAATGTTAGCAATAGCTCTGAAAGCAAATTTCATAATGTAATCAACTATTACTTCCATGTGGCATTGGTGATCTGAGGACCACAGAAGTTAAATTAGCCACAAAATATTACCAAAGTTTTCCGTTAATATAAGCAAAGCTGCTGTGCCACCTGGTGAACATTTTCATATGCAAGAGTCTCTTTTGTTGTATTTATCAATATAAAAGACTAATTCAAGTACTCTTGGCAACTTTTGTTGATGCTTGCATTAAGACATGAATAGTTGCAATCAGTAATGAGAGAGGGAGAGACACTCCACTTCTATCACTACAGAGTACTGGTCTTTTGTCAGTACATAACTAATGTGTTCATTATTTTTCAGCAATACGTGTTTTAATTTTAGAGAAAGTAAAGAAGCATTATTTGTGGCATATGGCAAATAATCTACAGGGATAACATATTTGATGAAAATTTCACCTCATTTTCAGCTCATTAATTGACCATGATCAATCATGATTGATGATCAAATTATGATTAGATGATCAAACTTGATCATCTAAATGTATTATTTTTCAATATTTTTCCACTGAACACTAAATAATCCTTGGCCCATCAGCTGTATGAATCAATCTGTTAAAAGTATTTAATAACACTCTGGTATTAAATGCTATTCAAAGTGTTAAATCAAAGCTATCGGACATAAAGCACAAAAGATGGGTTATTCTCTCGGTGGATAAACATCAACCCTTATAATCAAATATCCAGAACAAAGTCTTCATTATATATCTGAAATATATGCTCTGAAAATACTTTGTGACAAGTACTTAAAAGTAGTTTTTTTAGCCCATACCTTTGCCAACAGACACCGTATTTATGAAACTGATCACAAAACGTCATTAATTCATCAAAGCAAATTCATGTCAAAATTACCACAAACTATCCCTAGATGGGATACAGAAAGGCCTGGCCTAATGTTCATTGTGCTACTCCAGTAAAGAGACAGAAAAATACAAAAATGTGGGAATCTTAATAATCTTATCTATATAATGTAAACATTACTTAGTGAGTATTTACCATATGTCCTCATCACGTATTATTTATCTAATAGAAAAAACACATTTTAAGAAAGTCCGGACTCAGATCAAATCTTGATTCACATTTCATGCTCTAGAAAACCTACCTTCCCAGAAGACTGAAGAAAATATTTTCAGAGTTTTAGAGAAGCTCAACGCTTAAAGTATGCCTTGGCCCAATATATATAAGGGATTTGAGTCTCTCTTAAATCATTATGTTATCTTGAATTCAGGTTAGGGAAAGTAATTTTCTCCATGTATTGTCTCACTGGTTTTTGTTGATTCAGTCGACATACTGATTCTCTTTTTAGAATTGGTTAATTCATATTTTCTATTGACTGCTGTATAATTTCAAGTGTTGGACCTACCCCTGCTTATTTATTGTTTTCGTACTGAAAGCAGGCACTTTTCTGTATATCTTCTACATGAGAATAAAACTAAATTAACCCCTTTATATAGAGGTCTAAATTATTTGGGCAGGAGATTGTGTTTTCTGATAGAAAGTAGTATTAGATTTTGGACACCTTAATGAACTTTTTGAATAATCCAGAAATGTATTTTCTATAGTACTTTCACTAGGTGAATAACAGCAGTATAAGTGAGTTATTTGCTCCCTTTAGAAATAGTTTTTCATATACTAACCAAATAATATTTAGTCACAAGAACATAAATCTTTTTTGGCATAGATGTAAAGATTACATAAAATGGCAGGTATGTTATTAGCCATTATATGCTTACGCAGGCTTTCTGTCTGGTATCTAAGGCATCAGCCCTTTATAGAAAGAAAGTTAATTGAAGTTCAAAACTTTATGACAGAAAGAAAACATACATTTTCCTTTCCTAGAAATCAAAAGTTTCTGGATGAAAAATTTGCCTTATATTAAATTAACAAGGCAAACTGTAGGCCTTATTTGGATAACATATAGGAATTGTCTGTATTTTTCTTTTAGCTTCCTCTTCAGAAAATGCTATCTCCTCCTCAGCTGCCACGGGTTCTTGTCAATGTGGATATCTCAAGTATGTCTTTGATTATATTTGCAAACTCAGTGTGACAGCAGGCTATAGGCATGAATCAGCAACCTACAAAGTATTATTGTCAACTTCCAGGTGGGCATGTTTGTATAATAACTGTCAATCCTCTTTTGCTTACTTTTCTATGTGACATATATACTTTATATTATCAAGGTTAGATTATTCTGTCTAAAAGAGTCTCATTAACTAGCAACCAGTTTGTCGCCACCCACACCATTTCTAGGGACTGATGTTCTATACTTCTGGGACTGATTCTGACTATTCACCAGTTTTACACCACGTACAGCCTGACTGACTTCACTGAGATAACTACTGATTTGGATGGAAAACCAGAGTGGACACTAGCAGATGTCACTGGGGCATGCTCCTTTTTAGAGGATGTAAAATACTTCTCATACAGCCCATATCTTTCAGGATTCTATGGTTGGAAATCAATAGTAAATTGCTTTTTTCATCAATTCAGGCTACTAAAATACAGACATATTCATAAACTCATTATGAAGAAAAAGTGTTTGAAAGAGGTAAGAAATAGAACTTAAAAATACCATTTCATTTTTGCAATTACAGTACATTCATAAAAGAGTTACCAGAACTCAGTGCTAATATCAAATTCTGTGTCAGAGTTTCAGGGATATCAAAAGAAATATGCCTCCTTTTTTTTTCTCCTTTAAGTTTACAGTCATTACAAACAAATAGCATTTATCATACACACACTATTTCTCCAAAACAATTTAATGTATGGAAATCCCTATCATGATCAATCATGAAAGCATCTGGGATGTGACTTACACACCATGCAAACTGTGCTCACCCAGCAGAGGTACGGAATGCAGCAAAACAGACGTATAGTTCACTTTTTTATGGAAAATGCTTATTGACTTCCAAAGGATACAGGACTACTATAAAGCTAGAATTTCTTTTAAAACAAACTAAAAGCAGAAATACATTTATGTCTACTGTGCATAAAGGAAAGCATGTTTATCACATTAAGACACTAAGACTGGAGGTAATGCTTTAGTCTTGGTCAATTCCCTACAAGCAAATCCATGCATCTGGGAAAAAAAGCAAGCATGCTGTCAGACAAGATACACAGGAGGTCTGTGCAACAACTGTGGTTGATTTTTTTTCATACCAAGAAGACACGGTTCATTACTGTTAGATCATTATCATACTAGAAAACCGAATCTTCTAAGAAGTAAATCATTGTTTATTATGTCTTACAATTGCTTACGGAACAGTTCTTCAGTTTAAACCAGTTCTACCCCACACTTGAGGGGATTCATCTTATGAAGCTACTGTACTAAAATATAAGATTATGCACTTCCTTTACCAGATAGGTACCCAGTCAACTTTATAATGTCAGATACAAAAAAAATGTTTGTTTTTCTTTCGTTATGATTATAACTCATAGTCACCTTTTATATGCTACTCAATGATGAATCTTAAGTTCTGTGACAGAGATGAGTCATTTTGTGAATGAACAGAAGCAAAATTCTCTTGGAACTACCTGAAAATGTAATTTGTCAAATTCTTCAATATTGTCATTCAGACAAGTGCAAACTATTGTAAAATAGTTGTCAGTTAGGCCATGGGATAGAATTCATCCCTCTGTCTCCCCTGACTCAGCGATTTAGAATCAGGCTTTTAGTTGGTGCTCATGCGAAAGGCTGCACTCTAAAGTATTTCAGTGATGAATGTGACAGTTAAGAGGTTTAATAGTGTTAGCATACTCAGACTTGTAGTGAAATTTCCTCAGGTTTCATGGAAGAAAATGCATCCTTTCATTTCTGCACAGGCAAGCTCCAGTCTGTATTTTCATGTGGCAAAAAGCACGCTGTTTTTAAAAATATAAAGAATAAACAACTATATATTCATGTATTCTATATATGAAATGACATGAAATAAGACATACTTCCATTATCTACATAATAGGGTCATTTTTGTTTTCTATATGTGAAGTGATGTGAAATAAGACATATTTTCATTACCTACATAATAGGAGCATTATTATTTGTGTTTCTGGGAATTAGTATTGCCTTAAAAACTAACAGAATAGGAGAAAATCTTCCTTAGATAACCAGAAATGTGTAAGGGAGATGGTGCCAAACTGTCGGATAGAGCAGTTTCATTCCAAAAACAGGCAGCGAACTGCAATACTCCAGAAGGGTGTCAGAGCCATGAAGGCTGGGATGGTTACCGGGCATCCCATAACTAGGTCTGTCTGGGTTTCCTGTGACAGCTTGCTTTGTTGGTATAAGCCATAGGCTGTCTGATTTTGGTCCTCAGCCTGCCAACTGCTGCAGCTCCACATTTCTAGACTGCCTTGCTAGCAAGCAGCTACCCAGAATTTTATGTAAAACTTCATTTTAATTCTTCAGAAACAGATTTTGCCAAGAAAGTACTTTCTTATAAAACAAATTACACTTTTCTATCAAGAGAAGTTTTTAGTTTTGTACCACCTGTAGACAGTCTTAGACTAGATTTGGACTAGCTCAAACATGCGTGTGAAGGCAGACTCTAAAACTGATTGTTCCCCACAGTTACAACCACACATTTCTACTAGAGAGATGAGATTCATCTCAAGAAATGTTTAGAATCTAAAAATTAAGCATAAAGCTAGCCTCTTAGATTTGCTGAATTAACCAATGGCAACTCCGTTTATCTTCTCTCCTCTAGCTCTAGCAGGAATACCAATTACTAGCTTAGACTATGTACCTAAATTTTAGTTGACTAAAACTAGATTAAAATTATCCCATTCTAAATGAAGGCTTTGCACAAAAGAATGGAGCCAACACTGAAAACAAGGTGCGTGCCATTACTGCCAAAAAATTTATAAGTAGCAGGAATACAATTTCACATTTTTATAGCCTCATCTGTATAAGTATTTTTACTTATAGTCACTTCTATAAAATTGTCTAAAAGTGCTACATAAATATTAATGAATTAAACTCTCCTGCATCCCCATATGGTAGGTATTTATTTTTTACATTGTATAGCTGGAGAAACAAGTGCAATAAAGCTAAGCTCTATGCACAAGTCCAGCTACCAATTCTGTTAGAGAACCAGGAATAAATAATCCTGGACACTTGTTAGTAGACTACATACCTCAAAAAGAAGTTATCTATCCAGGCATACGTAGCCTATGACTTCAGAGTAATGGGATTTCCAATGACTTTTCCCTTGCCACAGGACAGCTCTCCAAATCAAACATTTCTAAAAACCTACATGCCCAGAATAAACACGATGTATTTTTTGATGTTAGATTTCCATAGCTGAAAGTGTTCCAGAAGATGTTGAAAGCGGTGTGGCACTTGCCCTACTGTACTGGAGAATTGGTATCTGCATGTTGTTTTTTACAGGCCAGATGTACTATATGCACTACACCTAGGAGTTTATACAGGTGTGCTATCTACAAAGGCAGTATCAATTTCAGGAGGCAGAGAATTTCAAGTATACTGTAGAGGATACATCCCTTTTTTTGAAGAGACTGACAATTTCTTGTTTTCTTTTTTCTGTTAATCCTGTAGATGTCTCTTAGGCATCTTTCGGGGTGGACAAACATGAGACTATAATCAAAGAGAGACCAAAAGATTTCAAAGAGAAAAAGTATGAGAATCAAAATTCATTCTTCATAAGAGAGAAATTACTAAAGAAATACAACTCTTCCCACCAAAACAAGTTCAAAACCAGAAACAGGCACCAATAAATTGAACCAGCAACAAAGAAAAGAAAAATGTTTTTGAAATTTCCACCACTCTGAGAATGTTAGCACCCACCTGAAGCTCTTGAACACAGTTTGCACCAAAAAAACAAAAAAACTGACAAAAATAATAAAACCAGCTCAAGTGACAGAACTACTCTGCTCAAATAACAGAGTGTGCAAGAGTTAGTATGAATCATTCCATGGAAATATTTTCTCCTGAATGCTCTTTTAAAAGACAATTACAGAATCATGGAATATGGCTTGGAAAAAGCCTTTTACATTTTTACTATTAATTTTAACTGTTGCTTCTTCCTCCTCCTCTATTTTTTTTCAATTTTGTCACTATCTTCCTTTTGTAATCCACCAAATACAAATCCAAAGTGGCCAAGATACTAAGTGCCATTGAAAATAAACATATTTTACTTATGCGTCTGACAAGCATTTTCCTTAAAAACTTAACTGAACAATACATTGGATGAACAGTGTGCCTTTCTTATGCTCCAAATGGACTTTTTCCCATTATGTCATAAGATAGTAAGAGATACATTAGTTGCAATTCACAGCAGTTAAATATGACTATTTTCCTAAAAGCAATAACTGATAAATCCACTGTGAGTGTGTACAACTCCAATACCAAACTTTCATTTCAACTTCATAATGACCTGCATGATACTGATATATAGAGAAATTTCTACCTTGCATCAGGTTTATGTGTTTCACCCAGAAACATACTCAAAACCAGATTTTTTTCTTTTGATATCTAAGGCAATTTCTGACAGAATTGCTACCAGTGACATAGGTAGTATATTAACATTTCAGACCATGCTTTGATTTATATTGACTTTAAACCATCTTATTTTTATCTATGTTCAAAGACTTAGAAACTAAATCCAATGTTGCTGAAAGAAATAAAATTTATTAACTATTTCCAAACTCAATCAGAATTACTTTTGGAGATATGCTGGTACGTTACTGGCGACCATTCCTTTGACTTGCTATGAAGAAAAGAGATAGCATAGTTTTTACAAAATATAGTCATTCAGATATCAGCCAAAAGGAAATGCATCAAGCACTGAATAAAATTAGGTTTAACAATGGATAAAAGTTAGAAGGTGTTTCAGCAAATGCATCTGAACTCAATGATGTCATCACTCTATCACGCTTACACATGCAGATTATGTAATACTAATACAATAAAAAATGAGCCATTGTGTAAGTTAAGGGTGAAATCAGTGTGATTTCTCTTCAGCATTTCATTCATTCAAAATTACTAAATCAAATTTTCCTTTAGAGATTGTACAGGACGGAATTAAAAATTTTCCTGAAATCTTGAACTATAAAGCAAAGTATATTTTTAGTAGAAAAAAATCTATTCAATTGCCAATTGAATATAAAACCAAAATCAGATACATTATATCTGCATAGGGAAATCCATGCATTCCACAAAGACTTATGACTTGAGCTTCATTCCAATTAAAGTCAGAGAAAAAGATTTTGCTGACTACAGTAGAGAGAGAATTGGGTAATTAGGCCAAATCCTATAGCGCTTATTTAGGATTTAAGTTTGTGAGAATAGTCTGTAAGTGATTATTATTATGATATAACACAAACCCGTTATTTTCCTAAGTATTTTGCAAATGAATAGGAAGAAACAGCCTGTGATTGATATGCTACTCTAAATGGTGGCTTGAAATCTGTGGGACGAAGATGACATGACTTCGCAAAAAACACACATCCCATTACTGGCAGAAACAAGAAAAAGAACTTATCTTTCATATGTAAAGACACAGCCACTAAAGCCAGAAGAGTTTTGTGCAGCACTTGCCTACCAGTGATGCCAGCGAGTACTAAAAGGGAATTTGTGGGTCTTGGTGCATTTCTATTAATTGGCATTAAAGTATATTGCTTGTCTTTCTCGTTATTGTATGCCGTAGAATTATCCCAGTCTCAAGGGCAGCAACATTGGTTCACAGTTTTAATTTAATTTTATTTACTTATTGTCACTTTGGCAGCAATAATAATTTTCTCAATATGATAACTTGCCTGGATTCTTTTGTTGTTCTTTTGGGGACTTGGTAATTTTTACTGTGCAAATACCATTAATGCTGTTTATTTCTGATTATTAGATATTGCAGAGTTTCACTCTGTTCTCTTATGAGCTAGATGACAAAGTGGGGAGTAATTACCCGCCATTTTAGTAATCCTTCCCTACAATGCAACGAGATCTTTTTTTTTTTTTCTTTCTTTTTTTCATTTTCTTGTGTCTTGTGCAGCATTGGGCTTTTAAATTGTGATTCACCACAAGAATCCCTCTCAAAAGAATCTCCTTAATATTTTGGTCTAAAACTTCAGGACATCATTGTTCTGCTTCTATCATTTCTAATATACCTTTCCCTCTTATCCCTCCCTAAAGACATTTTGGATTTTATAGGCTCAGGGAGGCTCATCCTGTGATGCCTCGTTGAAACATTTACCTTTTCATGCTTTTGCACAATATGAAGCACTTTCACTTCATCTCTTTGCAGTGAAATATTGGTTCTTTCTGACTTTCCTAAAATATATGCAGGTTTCTCTTTTCTGCTGCACTGTTAATTCTTTTGAATTATAGAAGGAACAACTTCGTATCAGGGAAGTATGGACTTACTGAGATCAAAGCCCTACTTTCAGCTATGTTAAGGTCCCTCTATACCAATCTGACTGTGTAAAGGTACTTTAAAGCAAGTCTCGATGTCTCACACTAAGCAGATTCAGGGACACATTTTTTAACATTTTGGCATGAGATTCTGAAATTGTGTTACTACTGGGCTGACTCTTTTCAGAGAAATTATTTTTTAAAAAGGAAAGGCATCTAACCTTGCTGTATAAGTATAAAAGGAAAATTTATAAACTTGCTTGTGGAGAATATTGTTCTTTTAGCATAGTGGATCCATTACATGTTTTCATTTTATCAAAGCAGAAAGAATGTGCTGCGTCACAATTATCCTTAGTAGCTGAATCTATCTGATGAGCAAAAGTAATACATACTAGCTGGCACATCTGTCTAAGAGAAATACAGTCTGAGGAACTTATAGTTCATTGTTGCTGGTTTCTAGGGTAAGCTTAAGAAATTTCTAAACATGGAAAATTCCAACAAAACATGTTCATATTTAGCATATATGGACAGAATCAGATTATACTTACAGAAGAAAAATTCATTATAATATAAATATGACATTTATATTGTAATAAAATATTACAATTGTAATCTAACTGTAAAAGCCAAATGAGATAAAATAGAGCTTTTTCTATAGCGTTTTTCCATATCAGACTCAAAGTGCTTTACAAAGAACTCCAGTATCATTATCCAGCTAACAAAACTGAGATACAGAATAGAAAACTGAGTCTCAGTTTCATGCTGCCTCCCTTTAGAATATTTTGGGCTTCACTATATTGTGGGTACAGGCAAATGTAGGAGAGAGAGAAGACTAAATCCATCTAATATTTAGATGCAGTTTGGCTGTATTTGTGCAGCACTGTGAGCAAACTAAAAAGCATCATGAAAACGTCCTAGATTTCAAAGAAATTCTAATATAGGTAAGAACAATAGTTTCCAATGTGAGATAAAGGGGTCATTATATTATTATAGTAAAGATAACAGAACATACTAATTTCTTATTTAAAATGTTAAACTTCTGAATTGAATGAGAATTGGATTCCTGTTACGTAATTTGATAGGCTGATTCAAATATTTAACAGAAAGTTTATTTTTTATTAAATCCAAATGTTTTCTCAAGGATAGATTTTGTCTGTTTAAAATGTCGCTTGATGAATTTGACACAGGATCATTTCTGTAATGATAAAAAAGTAATAACAAAAAATTGCCTAATTTTGCCTGTGAAAAGGGAAAGCAAACACTTTCTTTAAGAATTCCTTTCCTGAGTATTCACAGATGAAAATTAAAAGAAGTTAAAAATTAAAAAAAGGTATTGTTCGAAGAAGTTGAAAGACTGTTCTATCAAGATTGTCTATACACAGATGTTTGACTTTGAGTGGATTTGCTGTTTGAATAAAGGCCAGAAGTGCTCTGGTATTTCAGAATTCCTAAGTTCTCATATATTAATGTCAAGCCTGCAATAATCAGAAAGATACCCAGACAATGGGTTAACTACAAAAAGTTATTCTATTCTCCCTGGTATGGATGTTGTCTGGCAAATCCTTTCTGTTTTAAAAATCTATGAAGAATCAAGATGCTAATCTAGACAACAGACTCCCAAATCTGCTTTAGCTCATTTGCACTGTATAGCCTTACAGATACAGCTACCAGCAAAGTAAGTGTGTTCTTTTTTCAGAATTGTGGTGGTGGTTTTTGGGTTTTTTTGAAACTGGAAATAAATTTAAATGGAATAAATAAATAAATAAAAGGGTATGGGTAATCCCTCATGTTGTTAACCTAGTGTTGGAACTTCCACCTTGGAAAAAATTAAACCTGTTCTACTTGTGGCAGCATAGGGTCAAACTTGGAGGAGTCCTGATGTGAGTTTCAAGCTACTGCTGCTGCTGTGTTCCTCTGCAAGACAGACATATGACATGATTCAACCACTCTCTCAGTAACTATCAGCCTCCGCTCCATTCAACCACCATCTGAGTCAAAAAAAAACATTCAAACTTCACTATTCCTATTTATTACCTGAAAGCATATTATGCTGTGTTTTGGAGTTTTTTTAATTTAAAATTAAATGTCAGTTTGATGTCTAGTCTTCATTAAACACTTCATTTTCTTATAGAATCACATTCTTTGTAGATTACATGATCATCTTTCTCTTCTTTGTAAACAGAAGTAACTGCTGCAGGCACGCCTTGTATCATTTCATTATTATTCTGCAGAAAGGGACAGCAGGCCTGATTAAGTCTAGTTAATGCTAACAACCAGTCATGTTACTAAGCATTCATTTTTGTTTATTTTAAGGCCCTAGACACATTTTACGTATAATCATAGAACACAAGGAAGGAAGGCACTCAGAGATCATCTGGTCCATTCCCCATGCCCAAAGGAAGAACCAGCTATAACTTCATCTGTCATGACAGACGTTTGTCTGGCCTTCCGTGGTGGTGACTCTATAAGCACCCTGAGCAATCTGTTGCATTGTCTTACTGCCCTTTTTCTCCAAGTCCAATTCAAATCTCACTGGCTGCAACTTAAGCCCATTACATCCTGTCTATCTAAATACATAGTATTATATTCTTTTCTTTTCTGTATCACTATTTTACACACTTGAAAAGTATTACATTGCCCCCCTTCAGCCTTTTATTTGAAACAAACAAACAAAATGTAAAATGTAGAATCTGTTCTAGAATCTGATACTCTTGCTTCTCTACGCTACACTTTCTAATCGATTCGTCTTTCTTGAAATGGAGTGCTCAAAATTGGACACAATCTGAGACCTGTGTGTAGAACAGAACAAGAAGTTTAATCACATATCTAATTATGCTTGTGTACAGCTTCTTTAAAATAGGATTGCTTATCACATTCTGAGAACACTATGTTTGCCCCTTCTTGCATATTTTGACACAGTTTTCTAACATTTAGTTTACGTGGCTCAACACAGACTCTTTGTATACTGCAGAGTCTCTTCTACAGAGCTTACATCTAGGTGGTGTTTTCCATACTGTATTTGCACAGGTAGTTACTTCTACGTAGGCACTCCTGCCTTGCGGAATGGCATTTTTTATGGTTGGTTAAGATCAGTCTGGATTCTCATCCATTTATACTACTCTAGCATGGTTTCCTAATCAATGTTTCTTTAGTATTTTTTTAATATCTAGTATTAACTCTATCAAAAGATATATAACAAAGATTGTACTCTACCCACAAAGCCTTCTGTCTTGTATAAAGAAATCAGATCCCTCTGACATGGATCATTATTTAAAAAAGATATATTGGCTCTTATCAATGTCGGTATCTTATAGATACCTGTAAGAAGTGAAATTAAGCTGACTGGTCTGGAAATCATAGCTCCTGTACTTTGCTTTTTTGAGAAAGACATCAGTTTTGCTTTCTCCCAGTACTTCATCTGCCTCTAGCCCACATACAGTTCTGACATTTACTATGCAAACACCTCTCAATATTAATCAAGACTATGGGTTCCAACATGATTATGTTCTTTATATTAATACAAAATTCCAAGTAGGTCTAAATCAGCAGAAAGCTCTGAAAATCTATGTTATAGTAATCATTATGGTGGCCAGCAATATGATAACTTAAAATATCCTTGTTCAAATAAATCTACATGTAGATTAACTTAGTTCCTTTAGATATTAAAAGTAATTTCTATATGCATGAAAAAGATGTCCTGCCACAGTGTCCTGGTTTTGGCTGGGATAGACTTAATTTTCTTCCTAGTAGCTGGTACAGTGCTGTGTTTTGGATTTAGGACGAGAATAATGTGATAACACGCTGATGTTTTAGTTGTTGCTAAACAGGGTTTATACTAAGTCAAGGACTTTTCAGCTTCCCATGCTCTGCCAGTGAGGAGGTGCACAGCAAGCTGGGAGGGGGCACAGCCAGGACAGCTGACCCAAACTGGCCAAAGGGATATTCCATACCATTTGGCGTCATGCTCAGTATATAAACCAGGGGGAGTTGGCTGGGGGGCAGCGATCGCTGCTTGGGGATGGGCTGGCATCGGTCAGCGGGTGATGAGCAATTGCATTGTGCATCACTTGTTTTGTATGTTCTATTATTATTATTATTAATTATTATTTCAAGTATTAAACTGTTCTTATCTCAATCAACGAGTTTTCTTACTTTTATTCTTTTGATTCTCTCCCCCATCCCACCTGGGAGGGGGGCAGGGTGTGAGCGAGAGTCTTTGTGGTGCTTAGTTGCCAACTGGGGTTAAACCACGACACACAGTATACAGGGAAAAGCTCATGGGTCCTTTACTCATTTAGCGTGGTTTTTTTTGTTTGGTTTTTTTTAATATATAAGGACATAGGGAAATTTTTAACTTATTACAAGGTATATGCATAAAATAATCATAGAATCATAGAATTGTTTAGGTTAGAAAAGACCTTTAAGATCATCAAGTCCAACCGTTAACCTAGCACTGCCAAGTCCACCACTAAACCATGTCCCTAAGCACCACGTCTACATTATCTTTTAAATATCTCCAGGGATGGTGACTCCACCACTTCCCTGGGCAGCCTGTTCCAATGCTTGACAACCTTTTCAGTGAAAAAATTTTTCCTAATATCCAATCTAAACCTCCCCTGGCGCAACTTGAGGCCATTTCCTCTCGTCCTATCGCTAGTTACTTGGGAGAAGAGACCGACACCCACCTCGCTACAACCTCCTTTCAGGTAGTTGTAGAGAGCGATGAGGTCTCCCCTCAGCCTCCTTTTCTCCAGGCTAAACAACCCCAGCTCCCTCAGCCGCTCCTCATAAGGCTTGTTCTCCAGACCCCTCACCAGCCTCGTTGCCCTTCTCTGGACATGCTCCAGCACCTTGACGTCCTTCTTGTAGTGAGGGGCCCAAAACTGAACACAGTATTCGAGGTGCGGCCGCACCAGTGCTGAGTACAGGGGCACTATCACTTCCCTGCTCCTGCTGGCCACACTATTTCTGATACAGGCCAGGATGCCGTTGGCCTTCTTGGCCGCCTGGGCACACTGTCGGCTCATGT
>NW_008824049.1:544678-583949 GCF_000699105.1 Pygoscelis adeliae
AAGCCTGTAGCGCTGCATGGGGTTGTTGTGGCCGAAGTGCAGGACCCGGCACTTGGCCTTGTTGAATCTCATCCAGTTGGCCTCAGCCCATCGATCCAGCCTGTCCAGGTCCCTCTGCAGAGCCTTCCTACCCTCGAGCAGATCAACACTCCCACCCAAGTTGGTGTCGTCTGCAAACTTACTGAGGGTGCACTCGATCCCCTCGTCCAGACCATTGATAAAGATATTGAACAGAACTGGCCCCAGTACTGAGCCCTGGGGAACACCACTTGTGACCGGCCGCCAGCTGGATTTAACTCCATTCACCACAACTCTTTGGGTCTAGCCATCCAACCATTTTTTTACGCAGTGAAGAGTATGCCCGTCCAAGCCATGAGCAGCCAGTTTCTCCAGGAGAATGCTGTGGGAAATGCTGTCAAAGGCTTTACTAAAGTCTAGGTAAACAATAACCACAGCCTTTCCCTCATCCACTAAGCGGGTCATCTTGTCATAGAAGGTCAGGTTAGTCAAGCAGGACCTGCCTTTCATAAACCCATGCTGACTGAGCCTGATCACCTCGTTGCCCTGTAGGTGCCGTTATTATGTATTCACAATGAGCCAAATACTACAAAATCAGTTTTTAATAATTGAACTATTTTTAATCCCACTAATTATCTGAAAGTGAGATTAAGACCTCAAAATTGATTAAAATATGCTTTTTCAAGTATAGTGTCAGCATTGCAGTATATTATTGACCCAAAATTATTCGTCCCAAATACTTGTCTTTTAATGGTAGCAACAGCTATGGTCTGATCATTTTTGAAAAGCTTCATTTTTGAAGGACAGTACGTGATTTATTCTGCAATACATTTTTCAAGAAATGAACTCCAACATAATTCACTTTCCTAAGCTGTCCACCATTTCTAAAATCTACATTTTTCCTTATTCAAGGACAACCACTGCTTTTATGACCAAAAAATGATGATAAAAAAGGCAATTATAGGCTGTATTGTAAGTGGTTAAACTTCCACAGAACAAGGTTAGAATTTTGCTAGCAATTCATTTTTCTTCTAGGAGAATATAACACACAACCGAATACAAAAGACAGGTGTTTAACAAACAGTAGACAAAATACAACCAGAAAAATAGGGTCAGCTTTTACTACTGTCCTAAGGAACTGAGTACATTTATACTAGGGTTCAATCTGGATCATTCCCTTTAAAGAGTGATTAAGCCTTAATCCAATGCAGGCACATGTAGAATTGAAATTTATATTGCAGATTAGTGTGATCTCATATCAAGATGCTATAATAAGTGGCACAAACAGGTAGTCCACTTCGGGGAGGAAAAAAAAGTATGAAAGACTTTGTAGTAACTGCTTCAAAAAATACATTTTTGTACATATGCATAACAGTCCTGATTTGTGCTTTCCTTCCATTTTACATTACACATTAGTGGAAAATTAACCTGTTCATAATAATAACCAAAAGCTGTTTGAGTGTATTTTAATGCATTCTTATTTACGCTCTCTTACTTGAGAACACCACCTAATACCTCACCTGCTCTGAATATAATTCAATTATTACTAGCACAGGGCATATTTGTTACATCAGGTGTTGTCAAACACCATATTTTGCAAGCTGTGGGTGTGGTCTACAGATCTTTAAAACCTTCTACAAAACTCACAGTCCAGATGGTGAATCCAACAAAACATACAAGGGGATGTAAAGCAACTTTTCTCAAAAAGTGGAACACCATGTGGGACTGTGATGCCACGCTAAAGTTCCAGTAAGATTCTAAACTCCTGCATTTGTACTGTTTCGATCCAGGAGCTTGGTTTGGCTGTTGAACCTTAATCAGTCACATCTTTTGCTCTTATACTTTCTGTGTAAGGCTTTTCAAGGACAGGCAGTAACCTGTCAGTCAGTCCCTAGATTTGGGTGTCACTACTAATGACACTTCATATTATTGAATGTTTTTCCTTTGAAACAGACTTTTATGTGCTTCCAACACAGTTTTGAAAAGACAATGTGCCTAAAGTATGTCGTGAAAGAACAAGGCTGAGAGGCACAGATGTTATTACTTGCTGCCATATTCTATTAAAGCTTTAATAATGTACATTTATACTAAGTTGAAAAAGGTACTCTGGCATGCTTCTCTCATATATGAATGTCAGAAAAAGAACTGTTCTTTCCTTGGTAAAACATACCAACAAATGCAGCAACACTCTTAAAAGCTCTTGTTACAAGTAATGTATTTTTGACTCTATACAAGTGGATCCTTAGGGACTTTTTTGTAAAGATCAAGCAGATCATTAGGAATCCCTCTAAAACATTTTATATTGACATTCTTATTTTATGAAGCAGCAGCTTTCATTTATGTTCTTATCTTAGTTTACTTGACAGCTACCTTTCACAAAATTTTTAGATATAAATGTGAGCCACAGACTAACGTGGAAACAAAGAACAAAACCTTTGTGCACATCTGAAGCCTGTTAATGTTTCCAAAACCTTTACCACTATAAAGATTGATACATGACCATTACCTCACCTGTCCCTTGGACAAAATCTCCAGTACATGTTCCATTCATAAGATTTGATACAGAATGTTAGTATTTTAGCATTCTGTCAAAAATGTTCACATTTTAGAAAGACTTTCACTAAGGTTATGTTATGAATATTTACCTTAGGTTTCCACCTGTGTAACTCAACTGACTTTGGTAGATTTCCTTCTCATCTACATAGGTTTAAAAAAAAAAAAAATTAATTCTGTTTTAAAATTCCAACAGTCTTTAAACCCTTGTTCTTATTTTCATACTATTCATCTACTACTTTTTTGTATGATGTAAAAGCCAAAACCTTAACCTCAACATACTACGTAGTTGAAATCTGATACAGTTGTCTAAGAGTTGGTCAAGCTAAACTACTGGTCCATGGTATACAAAGTGTGCAAGTAATAGGCTGCAGACATGGCTCCAAACAGCCTCTTTGTATGGTTCAGCAACCTATTGCATAGTATAAGCACCACCAAAGTGGAAAGTAGTTGTTCCTCAGCACTAACTATTTATTCATGATTCACTGGGAAGCCTTTCAGCCCAAGCCTTCTTCCCAACGGTGGGAAGTGAAGGTGCCCACATCAGCTGCCCAGATGTGCACATGGCTCAGCTAGCACAAATCTAGGCTATATGCCAGCAGTATCATGGTTTTGCACTGTAGATTGTTAGGGAATCATGAACCAACTCATGAAGCCCACTGAGAAACTAGTAGTTTATATTTTTTTTGCACTCAAGATGACAGATCCTATGAGGTTACAAAGTACCAGTCCTGGTTCTAAAAGACAACTCTCCTTCAGGGTAAAATTCAACTTTCAGCATATGAAAAGTAACAAAAATGTAACGGTGAACAAATATTTCTACTTGAAATATGGTGGAAGCAATTTATTGTGCTTATTTGGTGTATTTTCCTATTTTTATAGGAACCTTTAAAATCTCCACAGCCTTTATTAAAAGTAAAATATTTAATTGTGAAATAACTTAGTCACAATCAGTTCAAGCCAAAGAACCCAGACAAGTGTTTCCCCATCCTCTGAATTAAAGTCAATGAGAGCTGAAGACAAACTATCTCATAGAGAGTGTTTGATCAGAAGCCCTAGTGGAGCAGCCTAAACCTTTCTGTATAGCTTTTTTTTCACTGCGTTTTCAATTGAAAAAAGTACTGCTAATTTATGCCAGCAGACACCAGATTTTGTTTGCCTGCCTGTAAGAAAGGCTCATGTACCTGTATCTGTAAGCGTATGTATGTAAGAAAGAGAAAGCAAGAGCTATAACAAAACCACTTAAAGTAAATTTGAAGTCCTGCATCACTGACAGCAGAAACATTAAAAAGTTCTGTTAATTAAAACCTGAAAGATCAAGGCTCTTCATAGCACTCATTCAAAACATGTTTTGTCTCCATCACTCATCTTTGGGACCATTTCCATTTTTATATTGGATGGAGAGTAGACCGGACGCGAAGCTGCTGCATTACATGTACAGTCATTTACCCTAAACATTCTTCACCTTTGTCGTGGTTTAACCTCAGTTGGCAACTAAGCACCACGCAGCCGCTCGCTCACTCCCCCCCTCCTGATGGGATGGGGGAGAGAATTGGAAAAGCACGTGAGAAAACTTGTGGGTTGAGATAAAAACAGTTTAATAACTGAAATAAAATGATAATGATAATAATATGATAATAGTAATACTACACAAAGCAAGTGATGCACAGTACAATTGCTCACCACCCGCCGACCGATGCCCAGCAAGTCCCCGAGCAGCGGCCCCCCCCGGCCAGCTTCCCCTAGTTTATGTACTGAGCATGAGGTCACACGGTATGGAATGTCCCTTTGGCCAGTTTGGGTCAGCTGTCCTGGCTGTGCCCCCTCCCAGCTTCTTGTGCACCTCCCGCCTTCTCAGTCGGTAGAGCATGGAAAACTAGAAAGTCCTTGGCCAGTGTAAGCACTACCTAGCAACAACTAAAACATCGGTGCCTTATCAATTTTGTTCCCATCCTAAATCCAAAACACAGCACTGTACCAGCTACTAGGAAGGAAATTAACTCTATCCCTGCCGAAACCAGGACAACCTTTTACCTAGCCTTCTTTATTTGTTTTTATTTCATTTGCGAAGTCAGCCACTCTCCATCCTTTCAGCGGAACAAATAACTAAGGCTAAAGCACGGAATGGCAGGTAAAAATAGTCCCTCTTCCCTCTGCTCTTAAAGAGGGGAGCTTCCCTTCCCACCCAGACCTGGGGAAGCGGTACCCTCACAGGCCCTTCCCTCCCTCATAGCCAGGCTGAGAGCTCCCTCTCCTGTTTCAATACATTTTTCACCACTGCACTTCGCTTTAAAGAACCAATGCAAGAAAGGAGCAAAACACATCTGACAGACAAAAATATGGGATATCTAATGAACGAGAGTACTACTCAGCTCAGAAAAAAGTATACCTTTCAAATCTCTAATATCTAGAATATGGCAATTAATAGTAACTTCTCAAATTATAAAATGTTTTTTTACCATATCACAGAGCTTTGCTATCAACTATGGCAATAAGACCAGACTGTGCACTGGCAATGGTACTACAATTGCATAAGTAAAAAGACAGACAACCAAAGAAAGTTCATCCTGGGACAATCATTAGAACTCCTTAAAACTTAAAAGCAAATAAAATAATAACACAAATACAGTAGTTATTCTGCATTTACAGAGAGATTCAGCAATTACAGAACATGTAGCATAATTTTTTTTTTTTTTTTTTAATCTGGCAGAGAAGAAATTCACTGAGATGAAAAGTTTCATTTACAGGAGAACCACAGGGAAGGAGCTTACATGCTATCAAAAGACAAAATTTAAGAAAAAAATCTCAGAGCAATAGAACATATTATGCTTAATCAGCATAAATCTGTGAATATTCAGTGGCTACCCATTGTTTTCCAATTTAAATATTTGATTTTAAACCAACAAAACACAATTTATTTTATTAGAAAGAGGAGTCAAATGAAAAGGAACACAAATCACAATTTTTATTTGGACTAGATTAAAAAAAAGTGCCAAACAGAAAAGACTCCACACCACAAAACCACACAACCAATTAATAAAGGAAAAAAACACCCCAAAACTGCATGTATAAGAAGGTAACAGATTAAGTCATCTATGCTAAGAGAAAAAAAAAATCCAATAAATATTTAGGCAGACAATTCTGGTTCTATGATAGAAGTGTAATACTAGATTGAGCTGATATGTGTTGAACTTAAAAGCAAAACTTTCACCGTTATATAAATCAGCAAGCAAATAAAATAATGAAAACGTGAAATATAAAAGAAACATAAATGACTACAGGAGAAATAATGTGAGTCAATGATCAATGAATTTAATGGAAGTCTTTCCAGCAACGTTAATAAAATTCAGAGCTGGCTTTTGTGCTCAAAGATGATGGCAGTTTTAGGTGATACAATCATTTTCAAGCATTAAAACACAATAATGACAGCCCCTTCTGTTTGGCTGGTTGTCTGTGTTGGCAGGGTGGGGAGGGGGAAAGAAGTGTTAAGATTGCTATTAGAGAAAGATTAAATGTTACACCACTCCAGATTAGAACTGAGAGCCAATAAAATATTTCTGGCAATGCCCTTGAGATAACCACCTGTCACATCACTAGAATGTGCTTCTGAGTTATTTTCTCATGTAGTTACATTCCTAAGTCCCTATTTTCAGTATAACATATTACTTTTTAGTAGCTGGTACTCTATACAGCACATGTATTAATTTTCCTTCTTCCGATGGAATTTTTAATGAAGATAAATTATAATCATGACATTTACATCTCAATGATTTTCACAATTGAAACATTCTCATAATACTGGTGCACGTGCTGTAAGTGGGTTACGCAGCCAGATACTAAAGCAATCATTTTATCATTGTCAGAATGAATATAATGCCTACAGCAATCAATTGGACTTTTATGGGAACAGTTAGCTCAGCTGTTTTTGCATTGGAAGAAATGCATTGAAGTGCCCATTATCCATCTCCACTGTCAAAGGACAAGGCATGATCTTAGCTTTCATTCCCAAGAGTGTGAAACTCTGTCTTATCAACACAACTAAGATCAGAAACGAAGAAAGGGCCAAGGTGGCTAGCAATAGCCAACAGCAAAAGGACCAAAATCCCTGGGAATAATAAACGAGGGCTAACTGACTCTGGGTATTCTCATTTGGGTCAAACAGAGCTTTCTGCTGTAGTTTCTGTACCCATGGAGGGGAGGAGGTAGTGCTGGCCAAGATGAAGAGGAGAACTGAAGACAATGAAGGTGCTAGACAAAAAGGTAGATGAGTGAAAAAGGAGGAGAGCCCCAGCCGGAGAGAAGTCAGAGGAAAGAGCAGTACTGGTGTGGGTGAAAAACGAGGACTGGCCAGTTTTCTCTAGTGATGCTATAAAAAGTTAGAAGTCAGAGCTTTACAATAGCTGGCAGAATAGCTAGGACACATTGTTTCCTGCAACTACTCACCATTATTTCTAGCAGTTCCAGAAGTTAGGTGGGTTCACTTCTGTTTCAGGTCCTCAGGTCACTTGGTCCTTTGTTGTTGCAAGCTGCCTCACTATCTTAGCTTTTTCATAACACTTTTTGTGATTTAACTATTGTTAGTTCAGCAGTCTGCACACCAGTTGTCTGATGCATCAATCCCTATGTAGAAATACTATCCAGAAGAGAGGAATGTGTCTATGTTTCCTGATCTAGTCCATGTGCCAAAAAGAGTGCCAAAAAATATTGTCCTTTGCTTATTATTGAGTCTCAGGGTAAACTGCATCATTAATCAATAGACATTTTGTGAAAGAACAGTGGATAAGGCACAGAAGTCATTAGAAGCTAGGCGAGCAGCTTCCCACAGTAAAGGTGAATTACTCCTGTGAAGCATTTACTGTGCCACTCTTAGTAATGTACAGCATTTTATTCCTAATTTCAAAGCCAAACTGAGCATGCCCTATGAGCATGCCATCACCTCCTTTTTGGTTTTTTTTCTTCTTTTTGGTGTATGTTCTGGCATCTTCTAGGCTGATATCATTCTAGAATGCCCTGCATAAAGAATATCCTCAGAAGCCATATTTCTTGAGGATGAAGATGGATTGCACCGTATGACATACCTGGTAGCTCTGTAGCTCAGTGCAGACTCCTCCAAAGGGTAATAGAGTAATAAGGAGTTTAGTGAGATTTATAATCATTCCCTGTACCCCAACAAAAAGCCAGAATAAATTTGATTCAACAATATTGCAGCAGACACAACCCAGTGGAACTTATCACAGAATCTGGAGGTATTCCCAATTAGATTTGGAGAAAATAAAGCGTGGATTTTTTTTTTTCTTTCATGTTGTGCCTGATAACAGAGAACAGATCCTCTAACTTATTAATATCTGAGCTGATGACATCAGTAAAGTCCCTACATTCCTAAGCTTTGAAAACATCAGGCCTACAGGAAAGACAGATTTACAGTGATAAAAAAAGGTCCTTAAAATAATTTTTGCTTTTTAGTAATGCACTGAGTCTCCAGATCTGCTTAGCAAGAGATATCATAGTAACAAATCTTTTTATACTTTTGAAGAAAAATGAACAGTAAAGGTTAAGGCTGGGAATATACTATTTAAAATAAAAGAGTAAATACTTCTGTCAGCTATTAAAACATTCAATGGCCAGATACACAGAAGAAAACCTGTTAAGGTTTCTGTTTACATGATCCTTACTCAGAGCTTGGAAGTTCTGCAAACATAAAATCTTAAGTCCACAACTTCTATACTTCAAATTTGCAACATTTTCAGGAATTTATTAGTAGAGAATAATTCTCTGAAGTTATTCTGAAAAGGTCCCACCAGTAATAAATGGATTTCAGATACCTCACAGTGTACCCAAAGAACAAGAACAGGAATTAAACACTACAGAGGGTTGGCAAAGCCACAGCTTCCATAACACAGTGGTGAAGATCAGATCCCATCACAGTCAGATAGACTTTCTGCATTGTATTATGTCATTCTAACGAATGGGCCTCTTAATTCATTAGCAAACATAGTGCTTAAGGTGAGTCAGGTGGATGTTGGCACTGCATATGCGCAGTGCCTGTATGCACAGACATTACTCAGAAGGGAACTGACAATTTTTAAATGAATGCCATGTAGGAATCTGTCTACTGACACTAGTCTCGATAAAGATTTATTTACTTGTTATTGAATAAAGATTTTTTTTTAATAACTTATTTATCTGGCCAGATATCATGCATAAAAACTGCAGTTCAGTGAGAAAAATTCCACAGTTATATCAATTCCACAGAGGAAAACTGAAAAAAAGGACTTTGTTATTGCCAATATTAAAAATAATAATTATTATAAAAGTCAACTCGCTAATTAAAGGCAGCTCAATTCCCCACTGAGTCTGACAATTATTGCCAAAGCTGGAGAACACTTATCTGTTTCTACACTGGTCTTTAAGATGCAGTTCAGTAGCTGGGAGGAATCTGGCAGACTCCCAGATTTACCCACTCCCTGACCAGGCTCTTCTGATGTCAGACTAAGCCTCCAGACAGGATCCAGCATGCATGTTAGCATGCCTGGTAGACTGGCACCTGGCTGCTCACCATGCCACACTTCCAGGTCTGCCATCTAAACAGACAGCAAGGAGGAGCAGAATTGAGGAAATTTCAAAAAGCAATGACAGATACCCAAGAGAAAATCCATGAACAACTGGTTAAGAAGAGACTCACTTTTTAGAAGTCTAAACCTACATCTTAGGATGCTAGCCTAGGTAGAGCGAGGGGCAGAAAGATATTTATCTGACAAAGGTCCATTGGAAAAAGCCAAATACTGCAGTCCATTCAGCCAAACAAGCATCATTCCCTGGAAATCTCTTCTTCAGTAGTGTAGATGATTGACCAAAACCATCCCAGCCTTCTGTGAGCTGTTTTGTTCCTTTATTGCAAAGGCTACATATATTTTCCCTACCCTACCTTGAAATGGCTCATTCTTGTCTTTGATTTCAGCTGGTTCAACTTACTTTTTTTTCTATCCAAAACCAGTTTACTCACTCCTTAGCTAAAAAGCCTACTATGACCCAAGAAATACTTTTTCCATACTAAAAACCAGAGATGTGCAAAATGATGTTATGCATGGCAAAAGCTTGAGATGCTGGGAATATTATTCAAAGAACAGAAATGTGAGAAGTTTGAAGCTGCCTATTGAAACAAAGGGAGCAGCAAGAAAGGAGACTGTAGAAAATGTATTGTCAGCAATTCCTGGCTAGGAATTGAATCCCTAGGTGAATGCTGAGACAGTCTCTTGAATGCTAATGAGATGCTTAACACTGTCTAGTACTTTGACTTTGTGACTAGAGAAAATAGAGAGCAAGAAAAGGAAACACAAAACAGTGTTTGCAGATCTGGGAGACATAGCACCCAGACCACCAGGAGGTGGGGGGGGAAATCCCGCATAAATCCTGAAAAAGTCAGACCTGAGGAACAACAAAGACCTTCACGGCAAAGAGCAGAGGTTTGGTAGCATTTTACAACCATGAGTCTCACAGACCTTATGGCACTCATCCTGCAGGACACCAAGAGAGACAAGACTGTGATCCACGTGCATGGTGAGTCTGAAAGAACTCCTCATGGGTGACCGATGTGCATCATGCTGTTCTCTTGCTTGTTTTGTTCTGTATTCAGGATATATTTTTACTCAACTGAGAAGGTCTGAATTGAAGTAAGGCGTATTTAGTGTTTACATACAGTTTTACACCAACACCAAGAATTATTTTGCCACTAACATTCTATTTTGATGTATTTTAGTATCTAATATTTTTAGATAAATGTCTTGGATATTACATATCTAGTATTTTCAGATCATAACCAGCCATCAAAAATAATACTTTAGTAACAAGAACATAATAAATATAATTTACCATAAGAAAAATTCTTGGAAACTAAATCTGGAAGGACAATTTTAAACGATTTTTAGGATGTTGGCTTATTTTGTATCTTCTGAAATCTGAAATGATAAAGCTCTGCTTTTAATGACAGAAGATAGAAAATATTACTTTCATATATTTTTCAAATCTCATTTAAAGGGACATCACTGTAACAATCCCAATGTGATGAATTGTCAACAGTGTGATCAGGTAACGTACCAAGGTTTCAAAACACAATAGATATAAAAACAAAACTGGCTTTGAAAAATATCCATCCTACTTTTAAAAATAAAGTTTTGAATGTATTTTAGAATCCCACTGGATTATACAACCACAAATTCAGATATTCTACAACTAATCAAATTCACAGCTATTAAGTTGAACTGTAGTTAAATATCTATGCATGTACAGTTGTCATTTCTAAACCACTTAATACATAGCAGAGGCCATATTACTTTCCCCATCCTCTCACCAATGTACAATGAACTATGTACAACAAAGGTATTAGAAGTTTCCTTACAGAGGTAACTCCAATATGCTGTCAGAGCTGGAAGATTTTTTTTTTTTCTTTTTTTTTGGACAAAAGTCTAAGAGATGTCCTTCTCAGAACTTCAGAAATTTGTTGAATTTGAATAACCTACTAAACTTTATGAGAAGACGTCGGTATAAAGGGCCCATGGACAGGGAGCCAGCCTTAAACCTGGGAGCCTTACAATCAATTCTCTGCTTGTCAAAGTCCACCTTCGACAAGTTGGATAACATTAGACAGCAAGTTTTAAAACTGATGTGAGATTTCCCTACCTGCTGGTTTTCAAAGTAAAATGACAGACTGTTGAAAACAAAATATTCTGTGGAGCACTGTCAATTCTGATCAACTTTGGAAGTCAGTAAGAGTAAGGCACCCAGGTGCCTTTGTGCCTTGGTATTTGGATAAACTCTTCAAGAGCAGTTCATCTGTGAACAAATGTGATTCTGTAACAATGCCAAGGTCAGTGATGTGCTGACTAAGTACCACTGGCAAGTCAAGATGCCTGAGGGCACCTTGAGCTCATATACCAAATTTTTCCACTATGTCAAAATTGATACGAAAAGAGATTACATCATGTAACCTGCCATCTCCTTCCTTTTTGTTCAATCTTTGCCCTCCCCACACCCCAGCTTGTGAAATCCCCTCACGCACCTGGCATGCTTCCCAGAACTTGCACTGAGTTTCATTAAAGAGGGAGAATACTGATTTGGGGTGATCCGGTCTGCATTGCCATAAAATATGTCACTACCTACTTATTCAAGTTGTAGAGGAAATCTGTGATCAACAGAGCATGAATAAGATCAGAAGCCCTTACATATCCAATTTCTTCCTTCAGGTCAAAAAAGGCAAGAGGTAGAAAAAAGCCATCTCCCTGAATATTATGTCTTTGGTAATACCAGACTGGACCCATGCTGATAACCATCTTGCAACACAGAAGGCAACCTCTTAATAAACACTAAACCCTTCTAATCTGAAATATTGCAACCACTCTAATTACCAGAAATTAAATTGTTCAAGGAAGGCTTATAAAAATATAAGTCATTGTGTACTCAGAGAATAACAGTATTTTTGCCTTTCTTTTTCTTTTGACAGGACCTAATCCACTGGGTGGTATTATAGTACACACGAGATTAGAGACAGATGCCCAAAAATATAGATAGTTACTAAAAATAGACCTCATTGAAAAGTGTTTGCAAGATTTTGCCATAAATGAAAACTAGGGTTTTTTTCCAGTAAAATTTGTATGTCCTCTTGCAAATGCCTGTGGCATGTTAATTACTCAGAGACTGTCATTTTATAGAACACTTTTGTAGGGGATATTTTGGTTCTAGCATTTACACACAAATAGGATTAATTAAAAATTCATAGATATTTTAAAATAACTGTAAACACACCTGCAAATTATGATGTCTATAGCTTTTAACTTACTTTTTCCCCATTTCGTGCTCAAAAGAAATACCAGTTTGACAACATTGGAGGCAGCAAGGACAGCTGCATTAAAATTTTTCTGGTAACTTAACTACATGGACCAACCCATGTAGGAGCTGTCACTAAAGAATATAAAAGAAATCATGTAATTATGCCAAACCAAAAAGTCAGTCCTGTTGCCAATGACAGTGGGAATTTTGTTGTGCTAGAGTGGATAGATACTGCATAGATAATGCAAGCTTATGACAAGTAAACTATTACAACAAAATAAATAACAATAAAATCGATTATATTGTCCCATATGCATTTTTTTCTGTGGGAATAAAGTTTTATTTTCCTCAGTAGTTTTGTTTGCTGAAGGAATGGATCAGAGAATCACACTAGAGAGATCTTGAAATTCACAGCTTCTGTTCTTATGCCCCAAAAGTCCTTTTTCAGAGACTTTTCTCCCTTAACCAGACAAAAAGCATATCCTTTCATGTTGTTAACCCACGTCACCATATTTCATATTCTTGCTGCTATACTTCAGTAAGTCCTCTGGTGACAGAGAAGGTTACTCAGGTCTGGAAATGTCTCTGTTGAACTATAGCAAACATATTTAGTTAAGTCTTTTTTGGATTATATCATTGGGAAAACAGTCAAAATTCTTTGTCTGAACCTCATAGATGCCCTACAGCACACAATATTTGAAGCCAGCTGCCAAACTAACAAGACGCCAAATCTGCTGACACCCCTGAGTTCATTCAAACGGAGGTGCAGCTATCAGGGGTCAGAAGGAAAGAGGGGGAAAAAAACATCTAATATGTAATTAGGAGCTGAAGACTAGCCCTTACATTCGGAAACCTTCCATCCTCTCTGCAGTAAATATTTTCTAGGTTAAAAATTTAGCCAGTTATAAATTTAAACTTTTTCAAATCTGTTAAAGGGTCTTCCTTTATCATTCACTAAAACTGTCTCAAAATTACAAGACATCTGCTGAAATATTGAGTGTTTTATTAAAATGCTTGGAGCTGGCTTTAAAATGTTGATCTCCCTTCCAAAAGTGATGTGTGCTTATGAAGACCTACACATATATAGCCCACAGTAGAAGTATCGTTTACAGTCTTCCAGATGCATAATATACATATTGTATAACATTACACAATATTATCCTAAAATATTTCCTCTATATTAAATGTTGCATAATTAAATATGAATTTCTCATAGATCAGCAGAGAGGTTCATACATACTGATATAAGAAAAACGCTGATTCACTTATGAAGTATTTGTGTCTAAAACTCCTACATTGCTAAAACTGCAACAGTCTCTAATTTGCATATAATATTGACTGCAGACTGCACATTATATTAATGAAGAACAATGGCTTCTAGCTTTCTCATGAACTGTTTTAGATGCCTCCATCTAAATTCATTGTTTAATTTTCCCTTGCTGAAAAACTGGGATCCTTCCAACGTTCCAAGATAGGCACCCTCAGATATTAAGCCACTTTTTTGCAACCGTTTTTGGTTTTTTATTAATTAAGGTCTCTATTTTTGTTACAAGCTACCAGAAATGGGCAGTTAAACCAGCTGCGGAAAAATCTGTGACACATCATCTCGCAGTGCACATCACTTAATAAAAGAACACTTTTGATATGAAGACAGAGTATGCACACATAATATTCCTTTGTACAGTTTAAGAGTGACACAGTTCAGGTGCTACACATTACTACTAGCAAAAAACAAACACATTTCATTTTTCAACTTCTTGTGCTGATATTATCTGGAATCAGTGAGATGATGTGGAGGGAAGGCAGGGTCAGAAGTACTGTGTGACAAAGTTGAGAGCAAAATAAAAACTTCAGTAAAAGTACACAAATCTTTACTAAAATAAAAGTATTTAAAAGCTGTTCAGAAAAAAAAATATAATGAAAAAAGCAGTGGTTAGCTTTGCACATAAATAATGCAAAAAATTCTGAGGAGATATGAAACAATAGTGCAGGTAACAGTGGTTTGAAATGATTTTGAGAAGTAATTGTAAAGTAATTTCTGTTGGGGTAGTTTAAGAAGTTTCCTACAAGATTCTACGGTCATATTTGCATAGCAGTAGACATTATTAGAATTTGTTCGGACATAAATACATTGGAGAATAATATAATTATGGAAAACTCTAAAATGTTCAGATACAGACTGGACACCTACTGCTTACTTAATTGGAGAAACAACCACCTCAGAAAAGGTACAGAGAAAAAGCCCACAGAGAATGCAAAAAAGAACTCAATCAGTAAAGAAGCTGAATTTTAGAAGCTAGAAAGTGAAAACTGTCAAATTCAAGATGATTTTACAATGAAATTGAAAACAAATAGCACAAGAATGTTTCATCATGTGAATAAAAGAAGAATATGAAAAGACAAAGTGGGGCTTTTAGGCAGTAAGATAAAACATAATCTACATATGTTGATATGTAGATTTACATAAAAATGTAAATGGATACATTAAATTTTTAATAACAGCAGTATTGAACCTGGGGGAAAAGTAAAATGGCTAGTGAGAATGAGAGCACAGTCACAGAAATGACCAAAGTTGAGATGAAACAAAATAAATACTAACTCAATCACTCAGCAGGATTAGAGAATCACCATCCTAAAGTATTAAAGTAACTGGCATATAAATTCTCAAGTCTTGTGGATTTTTTTATTTTTTTTTAATGAAGGGACATCAAATGACTCTCCAAGTGACTAGAGAGCAGTGAAAACAGTATTTTATTTTTAAATTGAGAAATAAGTGATGAGTGCAGTCATGGACCTATTCTTGCAGCTCTAGTGCATGTAAAATTTTAAACACCCTTAAGAAGGGTGGACATAAAGACCTAGAATGGAAATGAAAAAACAGGATCCAATGGAGCCTAGGTTTCCAAGGAAAGATTAGTGATACTTGACCTACTGGCTTTTCCTTTTTTTTTTTTCTCTCCTCTCTCTCTCTCTAAGAGAACTAGTTTCTTGGAAGGGAAAATGAGATAAACCTAATCTATCTGGACTTCACTAAAATATCTGATTAGTTGTCACACTGGAAATTACTTGTTAAAGTAGTCTAGATGAGGATCAGCACAAAAAATGAGGATAGCCAGAGAACCATCTGAAAGAAACAGAAGAGTAGAGTGATGAGTTTAGGCTAAATTTCCCTGTGATCGCAATGATTTAGACTTAATGACTCAGAGGGTTTATTCTTTCATCATTCTTTATGTCCTTATAATAGGGAACTACTACCCATCTGCAGGATCCTTTCAGGTAAATATAGAGATGTGCAGACATGTTTGCCCATGAAGTACTGTTAAAGAATAAAAGCATGTATGTCCATATAAACTCTGATTGGGATCATATTAATCTTTTTCCTAAAACTACATATGAATGAAAAGGTAGGTGCTAGTATTTTTATGATATTGTGGTGTGTCACTCTGTGAATAATGACTGTGAATAAATATTGCATTCACGGAATTTTAATCTTCCTTCCATTTGAAGTTCATAACGATATCAGTACTAACAGATTTATATTCCCCACCCAGCCAGCCTCATCAAATGACAAACCTTGGCATTCAATTGCATTAAATGATAATTAGTCAGTCTACTTCTAATCTGATGGTTAATATATCATGTCAAAGGCTTTCATATGAAGAAGATTGAATTGGAATTTCATCTATAGCATTAACGTAATGCATTACAATAATGAGTCCCAATCCCAGACCTGAAGCTTCAAGGAACTTTGGATATGGAAATGAATCTGAACCCAAGCTTTCTGCCTCAAGTGTCTCACTGTGCAATAGGCCAAACCAGAATCTATGTATTTGTCTCCCTCTGAACTTGGGAGAAATTGAGATTTTACATAAACAGGTAATTATATTACTTAACTGAGTCCAGTATGACAAAGCAGTGCTTCCAAGATTTAACCAGTAATAATGGGATGAGTAGAGATTCCCAAGAGAGAAATCTGATGAGCGACTCAGTTACCTACACACAAATTACCAGTGCTGTAAACGTGCTGAAGCTTCCTGTTTAGCTTCCACTAAGCTGTCCTCTCCACTTCAGAGGAACAGCAGCCTCTTGTGGGTCTTCAGTCATACCTGCCAGCCCCGTACAGATGTGCCAAACTATAGCATCTAACCTGACACCTATGCTCAAGTATCTCTTTCTTTCTTTATAGACACAGGTCCTCCTGAGCCTTTGTGGCAAGAAGTCTTTTGAAAGGTTTGAGGATGCCAGTAGCCCATTTTCCACAATTGATAAGGCATCACATATGGAGCTTGAGCTGGTGAACAAAGCCAGCTTCAGAAAGAGGCAGGAAAGCAACTAGTGTAGATTTGTACATTGCTTTTCCTTTACAACACAGTCCAATATTCCCATCACACGTCAACTAAGAACCAGCATGATGTATAACAGTGATGTGTACAGCATCAACAAAAAAGTATTAGCCATCAAACTATAATGCTAATAAGTTAAAATCTTTTAGGGATAACTAAAGTGCAGGGACATTTTGCTAACTATATCCATGTGCAGCATAGCTATAATCAATCATTTCTGATGATAACTATCAAATTGAACATAACCAACAGCCATTAACATCATTAATGGATGAGTCTCTAAGGAAAGATAATTTTGTGCTGCCCTTCAGCTTTCTGGGAGACAATTCATGGAAGAGACAGTCACACATTTGACATCCCCTTACTGCCAATCTCCAATCACCTGTTTCTCTTGAGCTACACCACCAATCTTCCTTCTACCAGACTTACATATTCACAAATGGAACAAAATTATCCCCTTGATTAAATGCTAATCAGGCACTGGTAGTAATATCAACCCTTACAACCTGCAGTCTCAGATTCAGTAGCACATAAGTCTATATAAACAATAATGAATCAGATGGCACGGAGTCAAGAATTACAGAAGTCCCTTTCCTCATGAACAAGTCTTGGCGTCCTTTGGTCTTAAGTCTGAATTCCCCATGATAATTCAGTTTTGTCCCCCTCATATGTGGGACAGTTATCCCTGAAAAGAAAACTATATAGTGCAAAACAAATTATTAACTATTACTGGGTTAATTTCACATATGACTTGGGGTAAGTACAAATGACTGTGGCCCAGTCATCCAAGTTTCCTGTCCTAGACACCTTCAAAAGACCTTAAAAAAACCAATTTTACTTGCATTTTTACTAGTAGACAACACTTACTCAAAAAGGACATACTAGCAAAAAAAAAAATTATGATCAATAACTTCAAATGTATTATTTTTCTGTAAAGTAAGTGTACAATATAACATAACACAGGGCATTTTTCTTCCAAACAGTATTCTAAAGTGCCTTACAGATTAGAATAATGTAATTACTAAATTAAATAGCTTATAATGGAAGAGATGAAATATAGTATTAAGAGGCTCAGACAAGTGAGAAAAGCTGCTTTCCAATGAGATTTTAAAAGATACAGCAAGTCAATGAGGCAGAGAAATTCAGAAAGGCTGTTCCAGATGGCAGGGTCTTCAGAGGAATAGGGTTTACAACAAAGGCACATTTGTGGGATAGCACAGTGAAGAAATGGTTGTCAGACTAGTCAAAAGAGCAGACAAGTCAATAGATGACGACAAAATAGGATGCAGTGCACACAGATGTCTCAGGACTCTTCAATTTCCATCCTGTGTTCAGTGGTAGGACCATGAGGACTATCACTTTAGCTCTCTCTATTTGTACTTGCACCCTTCACTTGAATTGCCTTACAAACTGCTTTACTTTCACTAGGTTTAGGTCCAATGCGACACACAACATGGCATGCACATCAGCTGAGTTGCTCGGAATTATAAATGAGATACTAATAACAATAGCAATAATGGCCATAACAAGATCTACTGGAATAGATCACAGATACAAAAGCATTTTCAAACCGTATCTTAAAATGAATATAAGAAGAAAGAATTACATTGGAAAAATAAAACCAGTAAGACCATCATGTTTCTGAAGTGTACAGGCAACATCATTCAGAAAATTGTACAGCCAAGAGAAGCAGGACCAGGAGACAGTAGTGAAGAGAGGAAAATTAGAATGATCTTTTTTTTTTTACTGTGTGAGCCAAAGAAAGATATGGGCAGAAGAGATCTGTTAATGGAATTGAAGATACTCTATAGGGAAATGGACTTGCAGTGTTACTTAACAGTCACATTTCTTGAAGATTAAGGAGATTAGAGAGCTGTCAAACTGATCTGCACCTATCACACAACTGTGTAATGTATATTGCTAGACCTACACACACTGGAAGGACTAACAATGTCAAAACTGCAAAATTTTTTTCAACATGAAGAAATTCTGTCATTTCTGCCTTTAGTTCCAAATGTGTCATTATACATAATCCTCTGGGCTTTGTGGGAATTTTGCCTGAAATGTGACAACATGACTACTCCCACAAAATAGTAGGCTTGGATATGTTCCCTCTGTGATGTGTCTAACTTATGAAAACAACCATTGATGGGTATCAATACAAACAATGCATCAGTCATGTAAACTTTTTTACTATGCTTTAGAATTACTCTTGAGATTCAGAGATGACTATTCAGCAAGCTTCTCTGCAATCACAAAACCGATTAGCACAAACACATCTTTCACTGAAGGTCTCATTAGTGCTCAGGGGAATTGTCACTTCAGACACCTTTTACTGAACATTATCATTCATGTAAAGTTTTGGCATTCTATATATGTAAAGTAGCCATTGTCATCCAATGGGATTAATTCACTAAATTTATCCACATAAATGAGATACAGTAAATAGTATTTTTCTGAATGTTTTTTTTGAGAACAATATCATTATTTAAGAGTAATTGAGCAGATGCTTTTAAAACATTACATTTTAAACAAAAATCCGTGTTGTCATTTATATCTAAAATATTTAAACAGCAGGTATATAATTTATGAGAACACTCCTCCATTACTTCAGAAAGATAGTCATTTTTACTTTGTAAACACTAAATTAATTTTAAGAAATAAACAATCTGAATACCAAAAACTATATTCCAGAAAGAAAGGGATAGAGTGTGATTTATTCAGCTAGAGCTTTTAAATAATAGGGAAGGAGCAGGACAAGTGTCTGCCACTAACCCAGCATACAGAAGTTTAAAAAAGTATATTTGACAGGTAATGAGGAACATTTACTGAGATCCAACCTGAACCTCAGTAAAAATTGAGAATTAAGAAATCTACCTTCTTATTTTAACCACATAACATTTTATAGGGTTTCAGTCTCCTAAACTTGGGAATCAAAAGCTGTGCATTCCTAACTATGTGCTATCTTCCCTCAGTAGTAACTTTCACAGATCAACCAACTGCCACAGTTCAAGCTTAGGGAAAAAGGCAATTCCTGTGCCACCAAGTGAAGTACAGCCTTGATCTGATAAAAAGTTACAAATATAAGTAAAGAAATTCACACGAGTAGTCCTATTGATTTCATTTGCTTTGTACGAAATTGATTTAAAGACAATTTATTCATATGCATAACTGTTTTCAGCATTGAGACCTTACAGAACATCTTTTCAAAAATTGGAAATCATCATAACTGTTAAGCAGAAAAATATTTCAGCATCTAAAAATGACATCCCCTTAGAAATTAATTATAAACAGAGAAAGCAAATATGCTGTAATGTCCTAGCTGATTAAGTTCATTAGTTACAAATACATTGTTTTGTATGCATTATGGACCGAGATCTTCACCAAAGAAACTCTGGTAACATTTTACTTCAATGTTCCATTTTAAAACTTAATTATTATTAAATGATAAGCAAATATATTTACAAATTCAGGGGTTTATAGGGAACATTATCAAATTAAATGATAATTACTGTTAACATGTAACTGCCAAATGTGTTATTACGAAGCAAATTTTAACACTATTACAATGGATCTTTAGTCTTTGTTAATATAAAGTTGGTCATTTAAAATCATATAATATGCTAAGAGATCACATCCTTCTTGGTGATTTGGTAATTGTAATAATGCAACATAAATAAGAAGGCAAATTCTGTCCATATTTGGACATGCACATTTCTTGTTACTTGCAAATCAAGAGTGAGCGTATCTGGTGGTAATACTTCATCCAATGCATTTCTATCATTATAAAAAGCCTGTGTAAGTTTGTTAAACATGACTTATTTAATCTTCACAAGTTACAGAAAGGGATTCATTTTCTAGACACTTACACTACTCTGCCAATGTAGTTGAGAGTTTGAAAGAAATACAAACCAGCAAAACCAGTGAATTTTGAACTCCAGGCTTTGCTGGAGCTCTTTTCCCCAGCTAATAGTAGGTGACAGGTCTTTTGCTTATCTAAAATACCTAATGAACCTCTTCTGTTCTCCATAATGCTTCCAGGGGACTCCTCCCAAGAAACAAAAATTATCTTTTCTGTAGACCATTCTTCTAATTCCTAATCTAAAACTCACTAAAAGAAGAGTCTGTCACCATTTTTACTCACTTCTTGACAGGATTCTTTCCAAGCCACACCCACCATTGTAATGAACTAAAGTTTTAGTTTACCTCCCTGTTCAGCCTCATCTGTTCCATTGAGAGACCTAGCAGAAAAAGGTCTACTATTTTGCATACAATTGCCACAGAAACAAGAACAACTATTTTATGTATGTAACATCTGTGCACAAAGATAATTCCCAGCTCAGAGTTGGGAATATGATTAATGAGTAAATATATCCAACTATACTAGTTCTGATAGATCTGATCAGGCTACGTGACAGAATTATTATAAAGGACTGAAAGGATACCATTAAAATATTGCTTTTTCTTTGTATAATACTGCCTCTTTAAACAAATTACAAGATTGTTTGGAAATAATTATTTTGGTCATCTCTATTCAGCCTAACCTCTGGTGCCTGAAGAATTACAAAGCATTTTGTATATTAGAGACTATCTCTTCCCCTCAGCCTTCTTGTTATTGGGAGGCTGAAATAGTTAAATATCTACTTTTTGGAATGAAAGTTCATTGCTTTTGAAATGCCACTACCCTGCAACTAACCCTACATACACAAATATCTCCAGCAGACTTCACCAGAAATCATTCACAAAATCTCCACACTTCATGGCTCTGTAGTTCCTGGTGGGCTGAGGAGTGTTGGGAAAAACTGGAAAATCCATATTTCCTGGCATTCTTCTCCTGTACATCTTAGAAAGAAAGCTCTGAATGCATGACTGGGGAGCCAGGGAATTCTCTTGTTTAACTAAACTAAAAGAGGGTAGCTTTAGATGAGATATAGGGAAGAAGTTCTTTACTATGAGGATGTTGAGACACTGGAACAGGTTGACCAGAGAAGTTGTGGATGCCCCATCATTGGAAGTGTTCAAAGTCAGGTTGGATGGGGCTTTGAGAAACCTGATCTACTGAAGGATGTTCCCTCCCATAGCAGGGGGGTTGGAACTAGATGATCTTTAAAGGTCCTTTCCAACCCAAACCATCCTATGATTCTATGATTATTTTGTTTTCCATAAGTTGAGGGAAAAAGAGGTGAAAAATACTGTGAAATACACTGTTAAACAATGTAGAGTTTAAGAAAAAGATTCCTTTGTATTTAACTGGAAGAAGCTTACTGTAAATCAAAAGCTTAAAAGTTTTAAAGTTGTAATTGGATCAGCAGGGCTCTGACAGTTTTCTGGTTTTACAGCAGTGTGGATCTAAAAGAATGGCTTTTTTTAAAGAGGCGGCTCACAAGAGACAAGCAGTAAAAAAGGTTCAGTCTGGGATATATTTTAAAAGGAATTTCAAATAAACTATCAATCTCTTAATGCTCTTTTTGTATTATGAGTAAACAGGGCTCCAGTTTAAACTTCAGAATGCAACATACACTACTTTGCCAACTTATCCTCAGTGCACCTAAGACCCCATTATTTGACAGATGACTAAGGACTTAGCTGATTGTCTGCAGTGTTTGATATACAATCTTGACAAGCATAGTCTATTAAATTAGAAGAATGCCAGCCAAAGTGAGCGACGGAGATTTCCAGAGATGCAGTAAGAGGAGTGAATAAAAAAAATAAATAGTAAGGTTTTCACCTATGCAGCCTAGGCACCCAGCTGACTCTTATCAAGACTGTTATCTTTCAAAGATAATTATTATAGCTCAAAAAGAAGTTAGAGGCATGTTGTAACCTCAGTTAGTAATTAAGATTCCGTGGAGAGTGGCATGCTGAAATTCATAGCAAATGCTTATAATCCTGTCCCTAAAATCCATTTATCTAAGTTCCACTGACTTTCACTGGGACTTAGATACCTAACTCCCTGAGATGCTTTTGAATAACAAATTCAAAAAAGCTACAGATAAAATTCTAGGCATCTTCAATACAGAAAGTCATACCTTTCTGTTATTGAAATATAAAATGCAATAAAATGTCTGCACTGAATAACAGCATGGGCACATATCTCTGCTGAGAGATTCTAAATGAAGGGTCAAGTCTTGAGATGTTACCTTGCTGCAGCTTTTTGAAGCATCCTCTTTAAGGGCGGGAGACCTTTGTAGCCTTTAATATCAGTAACAATTGTAACAAGAAGTTAGATTTTTCTCTCCTGTATATACCTGTATATACCAGGTAAATCATATCCTACCTATCAGTATTCAAAGCATGCAAAGGGCACAAGGAAAGCAAGGCCACCTGTCAAGCTGAAAAAGAACAAGCGTTATTAGAGAGGATTTTACAAAGTGACAATAGCTAAAGTACCAAGAGAGAAAGTGCAGTATATATGCTTAAAATACAAGCAGGAGAATAACCTGGACAAAAAAGTCCTTATAGAGGAAATTACATTAGGTAGATCAAGGACTGAGTTACATTTCCAATTAGTAGAAAAATTAGCTTTACTACACAACAAATACATTAAGTATTTGACAATCCAATATAGCTTTGAACTTAGCTTGATCTTGTCGTTTACAGCATTTTTTTTTCTAGTTCATAATTAAACTTTAAACAAAAGCCATTATATATGACTAATAGAGGCCAAGGAAAACATTTGAGTATCAACCTTGTATCCACATTGCCTGGATATATACTAAAACCTATGTATAGTTAACTGCCAGAAAATAAGACACCTGTCTTCCATGGGAAAAATATTATTATGACTTAAAGTATATTCTTAAAAGAAAAAAAAGAAGGTGTGACAGGACACGTGTATAATGTAAATGCAGATTATACAATCAGAAAAATAGCAGAAAGTAATCTAGTGGGATATGAAAACATCCGTTAAATTATGCCTTTGCTCTAATCCTCACCCAATCTTCCCAAACTTTGGGCACATGTTGGGAATAAACGGCTACCTAACAGCACCGGTGTGGTATTGACATAAGTATTGCCCTACAAAATGATGACATTCAAATCAAATTTCTTCATCCAAATACTTGGATGTATTTTTAACAACCTAGTAATATTTTTCCCAATACTAGTTAAAACTAACATAGTCTACCTTAACCGCTCCTGCCCTTCTTTAAATGGCTTAGCCACGAATTTAACACGTGAATGTATACATACACACACATATATATACACACACAAAAAACAAACGCAATGTCATAATGCATTCTATTCTCCGCACGGTCACCAGTAGGCCAAGAAACTTTGCCCAGATCATTTCAAACCACTATCTCACAGTTTCTCCATCTGAAATGTAAAACATTTCTGTGTTCCACATATGAACTAGGTTTATATACACAAATGTGGGGATGATTGCCCTCATTTCTGGAGTAAATGACAAAGCCTTACTTTAAAAAAAGCCACTTCGCTTAAATTGAAGCACTTCCAATAGGAATAGTCATCTATATTCATAACATGAAAATGCAGCAACAATAATTCCATAGTTTATTATTACAGATTCAGAATTGGAGATCAAATGCCTGCAGCATCTCTAACACTGGTTGTAGGTTATCATCCCATGTGCATTTGTGGGGAAAAACGCACTCAAAAAAATTCTCAAATATAAATTAGATGCATGTTGTCAGTAAGCTGTACTGTATTTATAATTCTTTTGAAAATTATCATAGTTTCCAGATCATAAAAAAAAAATATTTTCTAGAACTATCAGTTTCATTTTTTTCTTGATTAGTTTTCCACTTAAATTTTCTCTGTTGACTCTAACTATACAGTATTTCTGGGCTTGTTAAAAAGCTTTTTTTTCCTTCGGTCATACAAGAGAATATCCAAGTTTCCCGCAGGTTCACACATCTCTAACGATCACAACATTAGTAAAACCAACCATGACGTTAAAAGAATATCTGCAAAAATGCAGAAGCTACTTTTTATTTTCATTAAAATGCTACAATATGGAAATTTAATATTTCATTTTCCTATCTGTGCACCAGATAAACCAGACCCAAGCCAGTTTCTGTGTGGAAACCACACAACTGAGGTAATAAAATTTTCTGTTTGGCATGTTTTATCACCCTGGACTCTGCAGCACACTAACACATTCACCCAGCTTTTAGTCAGGAGGTTAAAACTGGACAGCAGAAATCATGGGCAGATTAGGTGGGGTGTCACCTTGCTGTGGATAACAGCATGCAGATTTTATGAGTTACAAGAAACACAAAGTTAGGTTCTATATTAAGAGTTTAATTTTTCTCTTTTATTAGCTTATCACTAGTTTTTATTCTCTCATTAGAATTTCTTTCTCTTCCCTAAGTTTATTGAAAGACAGAGAACAGCGGATACCAGCTCATATAATTTTCATGTTCTAATGGTGCCAAGTAATCAAATGTGACTTTCAATTTTCTGTCAATGGTATCTATGTTGTTTGTCACCAAGTAGGCCCAGCGGGCTCTCCCTTATAAGATCAGGCAATTTTAGGCAGATTGAGGTAGACTGAGTCTATCAAGCCTTTAGACTTAGCTGACTGAGACCTTTTTAAGATCAAAATAAGATATTTTCTGTAGACCATTCAATGAAAAATGTTTTATATATTTAAATTCCTAGAAAACAAACAGTAATGAGGAACACAGTTGATGATCCATGTAGTCATGTGACATTTTTTGATTTAATTTCTATTTCAGTGAGCAAGTCTTATATAATCAAGCTACTGTGTTTCTTGACATGATAAGGCATAATCCTTCATTATTCTAAGGAAGGCTCAAACAGACACTTCAATGGCTTACAAATTCAGCATATATGAGAGCAGATGTGACAACTGTGACCATGCGTGTGTGTACTTGTAGCCTTCTCAGATGAGATGAAACAAGACGACTTAGTTTGAATGCCAGTGAAAGAGCAGTAAGTTACATTAGGGGCGAGTGAGTATGTGCACATGGAGTAACTGCAATATGGCTCTTAAATGTCAAACATAAGTTGAGCAAATGCTAGAAATTTTCAGAGTTAGTTTCAAAGCCAAAACTCAAAGCACACTAGTCAAAAGGCTGGATAAATATTGTAGTCCCATTTCTGGAGCAACACGTATATTTGTGGCAAAATCATAACAGGCACACATAGAAAAAGAAAGTAAGGTAATATAGTCTGGTTCATGATGCTCAGTGCACAAAAAAGAATTATTATATTCATGTATTTTGTTATTAGAGTTCACAGACTGTACCTGTTGTTCTAATGCAGTTCTAACATTGAAAAAGTATCCAAATATAGGAAATATCAGCCTCTACTAATATGGGTGCAGCCATTATTGCTAAGGGTTTTTTTATTATTATTATGCAGGGTGATCTAAGCTACTTCAATTTTCCTTTCATTAAATATACTGCTTCTTTTTTCAGTCTTAAATATCAATGACTGCAACTGTTGGTAAACGTTAATTTTATAATAATTGCTGATACTTCTGTAAGAAAAGAATGGAATCACATGAAACTGATAACCCCTGAAATGACTACTCCTGGGATAAGAATTTGAATAAAGGGGAATATTTCACAATAAACTGTACTGAATCCTTCAACTTGTGGACTTTTTTATTTAAGTACCACCGCTTCTTTGTACAATAGCTAGAAGCACTGGGGATATAGCCTTTGTGTTTTTTTAATTAATTTCTTAATTTATCTTGATGATCTTCTAGATTTACTGAAGCAATCTACAAGAGTGTTATTTTAATAAAGTTGCAGTCACCATTTCTCTGCCTAGAGTTCCTTAGAGCTAATATTAAATAATCTACTAAGGATTTACAAGTTTAAAATAAATTGGCCACTATTTGTAACAATGCCAGCATGCTGACACTCACCAACCACATGCATTTCTTAAACCAAAATTTATAATGTTTGTGATGATTACTGAATATTTTATCATACTTTTCCTAGAAAAATTGTTATAGAGATGTAGATTTAAAAAAAAAAAGAACTCAATTTGTTTATAGACACAGGCTGTAGGACTGAACTTAAATATATCATTTTATTTACTAATTATATAGCATTTTATAATCCCTTTGCATTATTAACTTATTTAATTAGGTTGCTTTTGATGATTTCTTTATTTCACTGCAATGAAAGCTGTAGATCTTCCAGACTGACACAAATTTCTACACATCATCCCCTAGGAAAGAGTTGCCCCATTTTATACTTGCTGAAGCTCTGGCCAATGGAACCCAGCAGTACAGTGCTCCAGCCGCAGTTTCAGTACAGATAAACCTCTCATCCAGCAAAGAACCTGGTTCTTCAGAGCCAGTGCAGCTGATGAAGCTCATAAAAGTCTTGCACTTAATAATATTAAAAGCTGGCTTAGTAAAACTAGTATCTCTGCACTCTCAGATTTACCAGGAAGGCTGAGGAATTGTTAACCTATTCAATTAGCACAGTACCCTCTCACAGTCCAAACACTGCACTGCTCCTTTCTCCCTTCTCTTACTATTACTATTATATTACAGTCCCATTGCTTCTCTATAAATCTCACCCTTTAGAGAGGAGGAGGAGAAGGGATGCTTTATGAAATCCTTGGAAAAGTCTGTTTCCTCCTGTGCCTTGAAACAGCATGCAACTTCCCACTACAGCTGATCATATTCTTCCCTTCCCTTCTGAATACTGGAGTCTGCCCTTCCTAACAGGGCATGGTAGCAGTTCATTACCCAGGCAAAGATTTTCTACCAAATTCAGAGATGCAATTGTGTCCATCAGTGCTGCAAATCTTCATGCAGTTTGGACAACCTTTCCTAGAGAGATAACTTTAATATGATTTTGATGAGACTATGGGACTATAGTTCAAATACATTTTTGTTTCTCATTTAGATACCTTGCCTTTTAACATTTCATCACTATTCATTAAGTTTAAACTGCATTTTTAACCTCTATTCAAAAACACACTTTAAGGTGAGGTAGTTTCTTGAAAGCCTTCAGGCAAGAACTGCAAGTCTCTTCAATTGCAGTCATCTTTCTGGCAAGCAAATCTTCTCAAAAAGGAAAGAATATTGTTGTGGTTTAACCCAGCAGGCAGCTAAACACCACAAAGCCATTCGCTCACTCACCCCCTCCTCCAGTGGGATGGGGGAGAGAATCGGCGGGGGGAAAGTAAAATTTGTGGGCTGGATAAAGACAGTTTAATAGGACAGAAAAGGAAGAGAAAATAATAATAATAATGTTGATAAAAGAATATACAAAATAAGTGATGCACAATGCAATTGCTCACCACCTGCCAATTGATGCCCAGCCAGTTCCCGAGCAGCAGTCACCGGCCCCCTGGCCAACTCCCCCCAGTTTATGTACTGAGCATGACGTCACATGGTATGGAATATCCCTTTGGCCAGTTTGGGTCAGCTGTCCTGGCTGTGCCCCCTCCCAGCTTCTCGCTGGCAGGGCATGAGAAGCTGAAAAGTCCTTGACTAGTGTAAGCACCGCTTAGCAACAACTAAAACATTGGTGTGTTATCAACATTGTTCTCATCCTAAATCCAAAACACAGCACTGTACCAGCTACTAGGAAGAAAATTAACTCTATCCCAGCTAAAACCAGGACAAATATCAAGGAAATCTTGACCATGAAAAAGCAAAGTTTAACTTTTTTTTTTTATTTTAAAAGAGTAAGGTTATTTATTCTAACACTTATTTTTTTGCTATTACAGTTAGCAATATTATGAAAGGCACGGTCCCACAGAAAATTACTCCAAAGGTCCATAAATTTCAGTCTTTCATGGATGGGTTAATCAGTTCAGAGCCCTAGAGAAGTCATATACTTTAGGCCACATTTATGGCCTAAAGAAAAAATTGGTGTTGACCCTAGATTCTACTGGGAATAACTAGGCAACTTGAATCAGTATCTGTTTATTTACCGTGCCCTTGCTTGTGATGAGCACACTGAATCCAGCTAAAGCTAAGGATGGCTAGAATAGGCATCAAAACTGACACAGTCTGCTTGCTCAAGACAGAGCAAATAAGGACAATCTAGTTAAGGGAAACACCTTTACCTTCATTTCTGAAGCACCTCTTTCTCCAGCAGGCAGGAGATGAGCAAAGTTGAAAGTTGCCACTGAATATGGTTTGGGGCCTGATTACAATGTTAATTTTGTCATTGATTTCAATGGTGGTGGGATTAAGCACTCACGTCTATATTTCCCATCTAAGAGCCAATCTTTTTTAAATTCAATTTTACATGAACGCTCAGAAAGGTTGTGGATCAGTTGTCTAAAGCTTTACACAGATTTATGTTCCAGAGGCAATTCTGCTCCTTGAGACTGCCTTGGGCTTTATCCCTTCCTCTTTCACAGCTCCAGCAAGTCATGACCCTGACAGTCTGCAATTGACACCTGTTCTGTAAAATCCATGTACAGATAAGGCATAGAAAATGTGTGGCATAACAGATGTTAAGTGGAAAATAAAGATTACAAAATCTAGTAAGTATCATTAAATATAGTTACAAGAACTAACTGGTGACTAGTTCAATCTATGGCTTTTATTGTTACTTAAAAGCATTTAAATTTCAGAAGGAGGCTCAGATCTGAAAGCACCCTGAGTAGAGTAAGACCTTAGCTATAGACCTTCCACTTGAACATAATAAGGATTGGGGTTCAAGAATTACTGTTGCATTCTTATCAGCGAGTTCAAGCTGTTCAGCACTCACATGTTGGCTTTTGTGAGAACTCGCTGGTTTTTTGCATTAAAAAAGGAGTCTCAGTAGTGGTGGATCACACAAGATGAGCTATGTATGGATCTTGGTCTTAATTTTTCTGTTCTTCCTTTACTCTTGCTACTGTCTTGCCATCTGTCTTGTTAGATACAAGAGACAGCAAATTCTCTGAGTTGAGGACTGCCATTATGGCCATATCCCATACAATAGACTGCACTATCTAACATATAGGAGTCCTAGACATTAATGTAATGCAAATAAAAGGTATGAAAACAACCTTGGGCATGCCTATGAAGGAAAATGAAAAGGACATATATTTCACAAGAAAATTTAAAGTTAATAACTTTTCCTGTATGTTTAAAAGCATAATCAAATGCCATATACTTACAGCAAAAATTGTTACACATTGTATAGTGCTTAATATTTAGAGCTTCTGAATTGTTTTTTTCTTCGAAGTATACATAATTTAAATCTTAAAGAAACAATGAAACGTAAATAGGAGCTGGCTGAAAATAATTCATCCCAAGATATTTTCTGACACTAATTAAATAAGTATCCACGTTATGCTTAAGCAGTCTGGAATTTCAACACGCCGTAAGATTGCCTTTGTGCTGCGCTTTTTGTCTTTTTACACTTCTCTGGGCATTCATGGATTTATATTTTGATGATTTTCAAAGAAGAAATTCTTTTTCTTTTCAAATGAAAGTAGGCTGCTTTGCGAAAAGACGACTGCAACCCATAACTCTTATCTGATTTGCTAACTTTAGATTTGCTCTCTCAAATAATAATGATTATTAAACATGAGAACATCATTACTGTAAAGCCAAAATAAATGGGTTGGGTAGGTGAACTGATTGGGTTAGAGGATGGAAATGTTCTCTGCAAGACTTAGCTGATAATAGCAACCAGCATCATCTAGCAACACTGCAGCACTCCTCAGACAGAGTTGGGTCCTTGACCCATCACACACTACCGAAACCTTTTGGGCAAGGTAATTGCCAACTGGGACTGGGACAACTTGGGCACATGTAATCTCAAGTTTCTACTCCAAGGTGTCATAGAGGGCATGGTATTAGAAGCATGTGTGGAGCAAAGTATTACAGTATTATAACACAGTATCATCTTTTTTCCCCCCTTCTTCCCCAAAAGTGGAGAAAAAACCAACAATAAATGCTCTCTTATAAGAAAGGCTTTGACTTGTTTCTTGGACAGAAACATGAAGTACTGCAAGGTGCATGAGATATTTATCTGGTGCAAAATACAGTTCAATATCTAAATTACTTTTTCCTATCAAAGTTCAAATAAACCCCAGCAACCCGGAACCTTTAGTGGTCTACCATTGTTAATTCCTTGAATGGAGGGTAAAGCTTTGCAGAAAAAATAAAAAGTGCTATACTATTCAGGAGACATGGAAACTGTTTACTGTTAACCACTGTGCTGCTTGTGTAGAAGAAAGGGTTTTAAAGAAGCAAAACATCTTTATGTCTATATGTGTACATATATATCTCATCATTAACCTATAAATCAAGCCTCATGGGCCAATTCAGCTGGAAATATTAATTACACAGTTCGGCCAACTGTCTATTCACTTTCCCGGTGAATAAGCAGAAGCTACTTTGTGATTTGTACTGCACACAGCCAGCAAACTTGAGTCCATTCAGGTGTTAGAGAGAGTGATAACTCTAGCAGTGTTCTCTGCACTTAAAAAAAAAAATGCTAAGGACCAAATATTAGAACCAAGTGCTTAAGACAAATGCCAATTTTTAAGAATATCTGAATCAGGATCTGCTCAGGGATTTAACATTTCTCACAGAACTGGGGCCATCCCATGTTCAACAGCTCGAGAATCAGATTCAGAAGAGCTTATGTGCAAAATGAGAAGTTCATAGAGTAAGTGCCTGGCCCCACACCCACTTGAACTACCTGAACTGCAAAAATACATTTGACTGCCAGCTGGCCAGATCCATTATGCCTTAAGCAAACAATTGTATTTTAGGCTACATAACATACAGTCTCCTCTCATGTCAGTTTGTGTTACTAATGTGACCACACTAGTAACGTCAACAACTTTGGGGTCCATGTCAGTTTGCATTTCTTACATGTTTTGTCTTCTAGTAAGAAAACATGCAGCTACTTCCCTCGTGTGCACTAGGCTGAATTACCAGGAAGCAAAGATGACTTGAGTGGCAGGGACACAAAAAAGATGGGTACAACTTCCTAAATACATACAGTTCTCTGTCAAAATCTTTACAGGTCAACAATGATGGCAAACAGCGCTTAAAATTACAAATAGGAGTAGCAGGGAAAGTTTAAGGAGCAAGTTTTAAGGTGAAATTTGACAGATAAATGAATGGGAACACATGGCATGCCTGCCTGAAGGCACCTGGATTCAATTACTCACACTTCTTCCAGGTTTAATTTCCCTTTGTCCTGGTGTGAGATTTCTAGTTCCAATAGAAATAGTACAATAGAAATAAACATAAGATCATGAATAAAGAAATAGTCTCTTGAGAAATATGGAATAAACTTACCAAAGGAGAGAAGGTAAAGGAAAGAAAAAGGAAGGAAGTAAAAACTGCAAGTATTGGGTAGCTATTAGGAGCTAGGATGGAATTTTCTGAAACAGATCATGAAATTTTTCAAAACAGCTATTTTATTAAAAACCTAAACGAACACAAACGACCAAGAACTTTTCAACAGGAAAAATATCTGAAAAATTATAACTAATTAACTAACTAAAATAAATAAATAAAGCATTTGCAAAGACAGCAACAAACACTTGAAAAGTGAAACTTAAAGAGAATATTGGCTCTTTGGTTTCACTGAATTTTTAAGACAAACTGAAAGTATTTGACTTTTCTCCACATCATGATAGCAATTTTTTCAATATCTCAAATATGTTTTGGGTTTTTTCTCTTATCCATCTCTATTTGAAACCACAACTAGACTCAGCTACTGTTAACTGCATCACTCTCATAAACTCATGCTCTCACTTTAGTTCACATTTTCCTTTGACTTTTGGAAGGAAAGATTCCTTCCTCGATGCTAAACCTAAAAATGCAAACTACAGCCAAAAAAAGATTAGTCCTTTTTCTCCTTTTTAGTTTTAAGCCCCTTTGATTACTTTCAGATATTTCTGATTTTCAGGAAATTGGTATTTCATTACTTGGCCATTTCCAACACAAGGTCATTTCTTGTCAGTTATTTTATCAAAACCAGAGTTCTTCAACATAAAAGTGAATTTATTTTATGTTGAATCAATTTTAATTCAATGTTTATATTGATCATTATATTTTAGAATCAGAGGCTGTAACTGTTAAATTAAATAAACACGCATTTCTTTGTTCAGACTAACAACGTAACATAACAAATGAAAGGAATAGACTATATGACATCGTAAGCAGTTGTTTCTTAATTTAAAAATAGAGATAGAATGCCATCTACTTGTTAGTTTCCTATATTGCTGGCTGAGGACAAAAGAGCTAACACCCTTGGATTTACTGAAAGCATTACTTAAGTATATGCTTTGGCTAATCACCCGTGTCCAGAGTTACATGAAAAAAAGAGCACCCATCAAATTAGCATGCACCTGATATGTTCAATGCATCCATTATACAACACAGCAGAGCTCTCTCACTTTCCAAGGTACTGACTCCCAAATGCCAAACTCTGGAAATCATTCCAGACTATGAAGTAAAAGACACCCTCTGATGCTTCTTTGTTATTTAGAATCCAGATCCTGGCCAAGAATTTACATTATTGAAGGTATGGAAGTAATCAGAATAAATTACAGTGACAGCCTTTGTTCTGCACCGCTCACCAGTCTCTGGAGATGACTTTACAAGAACAACTTTGTCCCTAAAGTTTCAGAATGGGTGTTAGCTGGACAGAACAGCAAAGAGTTGTTATTCAAGTACAGGGCAGACAAAACACAAATTTATTCCTATTGTGACAGGGCTTTCGTCACAGAATAAAAAATCACATCTACCAGAAAAATCTACAGAGAGCACCTATTAACCCATAAGCACAAAGGATGATATACATTTATACTTGTGAGCTTTGCTTACTAAAGCTTATATCGGTTCTCTACCAGCTCCCTTTGTACCTCATCATGCTCTTCATTTGCAGGTTTTTTTGACTAACAGTTAGTGAGAAAAACTCACTAACAGACTATGATGTGTTTCAATGGAGAATTCTGTTTCCTGAAGCTAAAAGACTCTGCCATACCTAAGATATTTGAAAAAAAAAAAGTGGTGTCTTCCCCCCCTCCCCCCCAGCAAAGTAGCCATCTGTGTGACTAAAGTCTTGGAAATAGGATCTATAGTTACTGTGTATTCAGTTAAGTTGTCATATCACTAGCTTTTCAACACTGATCTCTCCAAGCATTAGTAATCCTTTTACAAATGTTTATTTGGAAGCTCTATAAAACTTTTAGAAACCTTAACCATACACGAAGGGCTAAATAAGCAAGTGTCCAGTGAGAATTTCCCTGCTTTACAAAAACGGAGAAAGTGACTCTAAACATGAGAATCATAAATATTATTATCAGTCTTACTGTATTGCTTTCTGGTTTTTGATCCTACAGGACATGAAGGCTGCCACCATCACTCTGAAGCCAAAATGGCTAGAAGCGTACTTTACTATAAAACTGTTTTATGCATCTATTCATGGGGCTCTACAGACTGATACTTTGAGAAAATAGCCAACTATCACACAGAATATGGTTAAATAAGATGTTAGTAATAACAGTTTTGTTCCTTAAATGCTGCAAAAAGGTATTCTGAGATTTAAAAAGTATTTTTGAGATATCTGATGAAACACACCAAGTATTTTTTTCCCCTCTCCTTTTTTATTTTTGGATTGGATACAAGTCCAAAAGAGATAGAATACAAAAGTAAAATACAAAATATTAATTATTTAGTTCTGGCCTAGTTACAGAAGCCACTTAATCTTTATTCTCTTAAAGTTATCATGGAATTGATCGGAATCACAGTTAAGGTAATAATACATGGACACTTATGCTTGATACAAAACAGGAACCATTCTAACTCCAGATACGAAAACACAGAACTCTTAAGGATGTTGGGCTTTGCTGCAACATGTGCTCCCTCTCCTGCCCACTCTGAGTACCTTAGAACATTCTTAAGTTAATTTCTCAGTTGATATAACTGAGCAAAATTTCGTAATACATATGACAGCTTCCATCAGTTCTTTATGTTCTAGATAGCCCTGGCAACCTTTTCCAGAGTTCCTGGTCATGCTGAGCAGTCTTACTCAAGATTAAATCTCCATGACCAGGTTCCCAGTGTTTACATTTACACTGACTGGAAAAGAAGTCCAGAAGCACACACATGCACCAAAAAAAAAAAAAAAAAAAGATTATTTTCACTTTGATAAATTATAAAAAGGATGTAAAAATATGCTGTGCATGTTTTGCCATGGTAGCGCTATGAATTTCATAGATCTGTTTATTGTAGACAATCCATTCTCAAAGCATTCATTATGTTTTCTACAATCTCAAAAGCACACAACCTTTATGTGTAAAGGAAGTGGACACTACTATGGCCCCAGCTTTAGCGAAAGGAGGTATTATGGAGAAGCACAGATAAACACTTCCAAGCAGCTGCAATAGTCTTAGTTGCTTACATAACACATTGAGAGTCTTTTTGTGCCTTTGGCTAGTTCTTCCACTCCCTCCTTACCCTAGCCATTCTCAAGAACTAAACCTCTTCCTGAAATATCGTGAGACCAACCAGCACAAATTAAATTCAAGAGCAATGATGGAAGCCTTCAAATAAATATATGGAGGTGAAGAAGGAGAGAGTTAACACTGCATGAGTTATTGCTGCATAATTCCCTGCTAAGCTAAGTTAATAAAGTGGCAACCTGATTAAACTACATCTCTAAAGTTCTGTCTTTCTTCCAGCACACCTGGGACAAGTAATGGGAATACTTCTGAATCCATCAGACATTCAAACCTCAAGACAAAACCATTCCAGTCTGTCCCACTATGAAGTACAACCCGAATCCTGATAGAAAGAAACCTCAAAGGCACATCTACTCTTATTGGGCCACAATATCAATGAGTTTTATTAATTTTTATGTAGAAAGCATATGTGAGTGCATTTAAGCAAGTAATTCTCTGTTCATTTTGTGCATGCAAAATGGAAGCATCTTTAACTTCTGCAGTTCCACCTAAGTAGGTTAGGTCAAGTCAGTACAAGCAATTAATACAAATGAACAAGAAGTTCATAAAAGCAATTTAATTTGAATTAACAAGTCATCTATGCCCATACTTGGCTACAGTGAAGAGGCTGTTACTTTTACCTATTAATATTTTTATTTATGTAACATCCACATTATAGAAGGTGGATGCATGCAAGCATACTTCTATAGAGACAATTTCAGAATCAATGCCACAGTTGATAATACAAATAAACATAAAAATATGTCAGGAAAGCTTGTATATTGTTTTGTTTTTCCAGACGAAGCCCTGAAACCCTCAATTCTGAACTAGTACTTTTCTAGGTAATCTAACATTTATTTCATATATTCATATGGTGCAATATATAAATAATATATACTGTTATATATTACATTCTACCTATATGATATATTATTATATATTATATTCTCTATATATGCTATATGTATGAATCATGTTATATACAATGATATATGTAATATTTATCTGAGCTCTTAACTACTTTCCTTAGCCAACCTTCATAAGATACCCTTTTTGGAGCTTTATTATGGAAGTGGAATGAATGACATAAAAAGTAGTGGAAATTCCAGAAATGCGAACTCAGTCATTTCCATTCAAACTGATGTGGGACAAGATGGCAGCCAGTACGTTATCAAGTACTCATTCACTAATATCTAGCATTTTCTATCTGCTCAGCTGTTACAACAGAACTCCACACCCAGGAATGAAGACCTTGGACCATGGTTACAATTGCTATGGAAACTGGTTTCTTAATATCTTTGCATTTGGCACATCTGTCTTATTTTGTCTGCAATTTTTGAAGAAGCAACCTGCTGGCATGTAACACCAAATGATAGAAATAGATGAACAGAGAAAGGTAGAGTGATTGAGATGAAATTTGAAACAGGAAAATTCCATGAGAGTTTGCTGAACATAAATGAAAACACTTTTTTCTAGGCAACTTCAGTGAAGGACATAGTTTGGGTCAGACCATCCCTGTGACTAGGAATGTATGCAAGAAGAGAGTGACAGGGACAGGCAGCCAAGGGTTTAGCTTTCTGGTGTGTTTTGTTTCTTTTTAGGTTACTACAACAGAGACTGAGGCAATCAGTGAAATAAAGCAGGAAAGTCTAAACAGAAAACAGTCCTCCATACCAATTTACAACAGCAGGTACTGCTCATACTGTATCTGCCTCAAAAAAACAGTAGTAACAACACTCAACAGTTATTACTGCACTTTACAATTTTAAAGTACTTTGCAAACATTAATTAATTAGTCTCACAAGTCCTCTTACAGGTGATTAGCTTGATTTTATTAAAAAAAAATGTAACGTGGAGAGGTTAAGTGACTCACTGAGAAGTAGTGAAGGTGCTGGGATTCAGTCTTGGTTCACTGTTTCATGCTCAAGCAAATATTTCTCTGCTATCATCTCCACAAGGTCCCTTTTTGTGGTCATCTCTTTTTTTTTTTTTCATTGAGCCTTTCTAGCTAGCAGATACCTAGCAGTTTAAAAACACATAAAAGACTAAATCCAGCACTAAAAGCAACAGTGTAACTTCATCCCGTTACTGAGATGAACGAAGTTGGATCAGTTTACAGATACTGGGCACAAAGTGTTTTAGCCTTGGTTTAAGTCATATCACTGGAGTATTAATCAGCAGTGGCAAAAGCCATAACCTGGAGCTAATATTAATTTTTCTAGCACCACATCAGGGGATATGGACACCCATGGAAGTCTGTTATGTTAAATTACAGCTAGTCAGGCTGAAGCTTGCTGAAACTAAGGTATTTTCTGTAACATTTTGGGATGAAAAATAGCTATTTTGTGATAAGACACCACTTCACTGGAAAATTTACAACCAGACTCTTTAGGCAAACCATTAGAAATAGACATTATCGCCTGAGTTAACTTAATGTTCCTGTATGTTGCTATGTAAACTTGCAAAGATTTTGTTTGGTTTAGATAAGCATCCATAAATCCCACATTTCTTTCCAAAGGATTTCAAGTCTCGGTTATAGTTTAGACAAGATGTTCCCTTTGCATTGCAGCCAGAAGAAAATTCACATACCCCTTGTTATTGCTTTTACATAGAAAATACCATATTCTGTCTTTAGTGATCAAATTCAGACATAATTTTGGGGAAAAAGACGGAACTCTCTGGAGCTGAAATGGTGCAGTTTTCCCTTTCCAGCCCAGAAAGCCAGGTTTAGCATGAATCTCCTACATGACAGCAGTTAGGAGTGCTTTCATAGAAGACACAGAAACCCTCGTCTCTCAACTGCTACAGTTTCCTGTACTCTGTTGAAGGATACACAGAGGCTATTTTCACTTGTGAGCTCAAGCAATTATCACCCCTGAAAAAGCATTTAATTTGCACCACAATTTTTATTACCTCCAGTACACAGAGTGTCTAGATAGGTCACCTACTGGACTCTGGATTGATGTCACCTGATGTAGCTAGACACAGAGAAACCATGCAATGTAACAGTAAGTACAAACTGCACTTTTATTTGATTAATTACTATTTATTTCAATACTGTGTTCTGCAGCTGTGTGACTATAAGGCATTGACTGAGATGAGAAACACAGCTGATTTACGTGGTCATTTTTTAATATGGACTAAGGTTAGCCCCCATTACAAATATAGCATTGTAGCGGTTCCCAAAGCTGTTCAGGCAAGTGAAACAGATGCCAGCCTTCAGGATCATACCCAGTACCCACCAATATAATTTTGCTACAAAACAAAACAGGCAGTATTGGGCAGGATGGGGTCAAAATTAAACTATTTTTCAGTTTGGTTTGTATGTATTTTCATTCTTTGAAATCAGGAATCAAAATGTCCACTTAGAAACCACCATTACAAATCAAGCCATGTTATTTCTTTACCCTGATTATTCCCCCTCTTCCATCTCCCTCCATGTAAAAACTATCCTATCCCATCTACCTTCCACAAGAGGAAAATTATTTTTCCCCCTCACACATATTCCTCCCGCTTCCACTTCCAATCTTTTTGAGACAAGCTAAACCTTACCATAAGTCCCTTCAACAATATCTGTCCACCTGGACCTTCCATCTTCTGTGGAGAATTTCTCCATATTCTGCAGACAAGCAAGCTACTTCTTCACCCTCCTCACCCGGGAACAGACAGACTCCAGGCTCTGGCATCCTGCTGCTGGATGACATTCTCTTCCCTTTATTTTTGTGCCAAAAGACAGGACAGAATTCACTGTGGGGAAAAAATATGGTAGCAAGTGTGTTAGGAAATTCATTCAATAAATTTTCATGTTTCAGCAACACTTGTCTTCCTGAAGGCTTATAGAATTGCCCATTCCATTGGCACTTAAATGTCGTGTTACCCATCATAATATCCTTATCATCCTCCAAGTGCTTTCTTTTCTTCATCTCAGTGGTTCTTAGGCAAGTAAGATTTATATATGACCCCTGCACTACGGTTTTTACTCTTCCCTCAAACAGAGCATAAACTTGCCTGATCACGACGAAATTTTCTTTCCCCATTTTCTTTTTGGATTGCAACAACTGTGTCTACACAATTATATCTATGAATGCAACTCTCTCAAGGGCAAATTCCCATTCCCATGCATACTGCCTCAGCCTTGAAAAAGTCGGGGGGGGGTG
>NW_008824049.1:584011-628034 GCF_000699105.1 Pygoscelis adeliae
TAGCATTTTTGCTATTATTCTCATGTAGTCAGCATCCTAGCTTGAAGTTTGCCAACAAATAACCCACATACAATTAAGTGTCCCTCCACATGCCTCTGTATCTCTTCGAAAACTCTTTAGCAGAAGACATGCATCCATTTATATAAATATGATAATACATCACTAGGCAATACAGCCAGGCACTAAGGCAATCTGCAGCCCTTTGCCAGGAGGGAAATATGGATCTGGGAAGAGAGTTGTGCATTTGTCTCCAAATTCAGAGAACACATGGGCACATGGTTTTGAAAAGATCCTTCTTTTACAGAATTCAGTGACTGGATGAGCCAGCTGGGGAATGCCTGAACTGAAAAGATTTGCCCAGTAAACATTAAAAAATAAAAGAAACAAACAAAAAAACCTCTGAAATAACTCTACAATCAGGCCAAAGATGGAAACAATTATTTGATAGGAATGAAGAGTTTGAGGCAATACCAAAGATAGAAAAGAGTTCTCTGCAACAATTTAATAAACCTAACATTATTCCTGCTATTTAATATCCTAACATCTTTTTTGGGAATATAAATAATTCAATGTTCAAGTGCCTTGTAATTTGATTTAAATGATGAATGGAAAAAACACTTTAATTGTAAAATATATTTTGTATGCATCACGCAGAAACATCAACCAACTTACTGAAACAGGCTCTCAGGAGAACTGTATAGCTCAGAATATTGTTAATGGGACATGGCGTCCTTCATCATTAAGATCACGAGTTGAATCCAGAACGTGTTGGAAGCAACTGGAAATGGTTTCTCAATAGGGCTAGAAATTCAAAACAGTTATTAGTTCCCTTCACCATATCCTCCCCCTTTTTGTTCAGGAACATCCGTAACTCCTGCTTCAGTAGCATGGAAAATTTTCAGCCCTTCTTGACACTTTTTTCAAGGTTGACCATACTACTGGATTCCTTGCTTCATCCTTGGACATGCTGCTAATCTCATACCTGTCTTCCATGTGCTCACCCCATTATGGTACACAGACATCATTCCTTGATCAATAGGATGTCCCGCCAGCTTATCAGGTGATACCCGAGGGGCATCAGTAACTATGCCCAGCTGCCCAGATGCAGCGTTAGTGATCACTACCTTTTCAGGGCTCTTTCCCCCTTGTTTATAAACACACTCCCGCAGTCCAAGCAACCGCAGTTGATTACCTCATTTTTCCCAGTCCCTCCACAGGGGTATCTCGTTGGCAGGATGAACAGGATAGGAGCATTGCTCCACTGATACCTCCATCTACCATATCATCATACCATACTATACCATCCAGATCCCGAAGCTGCCCTCCTTTGCATAGGGCAGTGTTTACAAGTGGCACAGGCCCACCCATCCCTCAGCAGTGCTCTCCTTTGAGCCATCAGCTGTATCCCAGCTGCTCCAGTTTCCCAGCACGGCTGTAGCCACTACAGCGACACCTCCCTGTGGCAGCAGCAGTAGGTGACCGTTTAATTTCACGTCGAGTAAAGTGGCCACGCCCTGAGGACCGGCACTCCCGCTTCTGGAGGTCTGCTTAACCACTGTGACTGGGGAGACCTGAAAGGGCTCCTTTTTCCATCTGCCCAAGTACCCCCCCAGGGACAGCACAGAAGCACCTCCCTCCAAGGGTGTGGCTCCAGCCGCGTCCCCGGCAATGCCCTCCTTCATGTGCCCCCTCCCTTTCACTTCTCCAGCCAAGCCCCTTCACTTTTTCCCTCATATCTTCTTGTTCTCTGCCTCCCCACGCGCCTCCTGCCTCAGCGGCTGCGCTCCTGCCCACGCAGACCCGCGCAGAGGTGCCCCATCCGCTCCTCTGATTGGCTGAAGCCGTGGCAGGAGGCGGGCCGGGGCCCGCCGCCACAGAGCCGGCTGGAGTCGGCTGTGGGCGGGACAGGGGGGGGCACGGCCGGCACAGGGCGGCTCACGGCCTCCTCCCACACAGGGCAGCTGCCCGCTGCCCGAACAGGGCCCTGGTCGTTTTGATAAAAGTCGGTGTACTACGTTTGCATTTATCTAAGGAAATCTTGACAGGTGCTGGATGATGGTGTCACTTGCTTTAATAATCCAGGACTAGAAAGTCTGCTTTTGGCTATGATCTTTCCTTTTTTGCATCACATTAATCTTAGTATTTTCTGCATAGAACTGTATCCAGAAAATTTCTGCTCTTGCTTTTCTCTGTAAAATACATACCTGCCTGATCATGAAGGCCTTTTAGAGTTTCTACTTTAAAAACCTGAGGTATTTTAAGGTAATCTGTTAAAATTTAATTTAACTAAAACCACAATCACTAAAAAGTGAGAGCCCCTTGTCGTTACAAAAGCAGAGAACAAGAAACAGGCAGTCAAAATTATAATATTAAACTGCATTGCAGTAAACTTTGTTTACATGCAACAAACTGTTTTCCTAGAAGTAATTATTTTCAATATCTTGTGAATTATTGGTTTAGTGCATTGGCTGCTCAGCCAGTAGCCAGGAGACTTCATGGCAACCCCTCACCTTGCCACCAATCTGAACTGTGCAACTTTGAGAAAATGAAGCTTACATTTGCAACTTTGCCTGCTGCATGTAATTCCTTTGAAGCAGAAATTGTCTATAACTATCTGTGAAGTTCTTAGTACAACAAATCTTCAATCTCTGTTGGATTTTTGATGCACTATTGTAATACAAATAATAGTGGTTGTTTTGGGGTTGGTTTTTTTTTTTACAGTACCTGTGATCGCTGTGATTACCTGTGATTACAGTACCTTTTGATCTCTCCATTCCCTTCAAACCTCTACTCTGAAAGTCCATAAAAATCATCATAAAAGCAAATCGCAATATTAAAATGTGTGGATAAACTAATGGCCTTGAGATGAATGCACAACACACAAAACAAGGGGCATAGCAGGAGCAATAGCTTAGATTAATTGACAACTGGATTAATTAATTGATACTGGATTTCAGACACATGGACACGAGTCAATTGACCTAATAAAAGTTTTATTTTACCTAAAAAGCTTACCCTTTTTGTATCTTAGGCCGTCACTGCAGTACTGATAGCATTGTCAGCTCCTAATACTCAGCAGTCTACCTACCTGTTTTGTACACATCAATGGAAGAGTCTCAAAAACTGAACATTTGCATTTATATAAATGAAGGAGTCACATACTGTATGGGACCTTATAAAGACATCTTTTAATATCTTTAAAACTCTCTGGCTTCCTTATCATGAGGCTTTTTAGAAATGCAGAAACAAATGGCCATTCACGGGAAGACACACAGCTTGCCTGAGGCAAAACTGTGATTAAATGACCAAAATCAAAGACTTCTGGTTAAAGAATAACTAAAATAGATAAGAAAGAGAGCCAGAATTGTTTAAAGCTAAGACTTTACAGAATTAGAAATATCATTGTTATAAAATATTCTGAGACAAGCTTAGCAGAGCTCCTCCAGTGCTTGCCACTGAGATCCACTAAGATGTCTTGCAGGTTTTGCAGCTTTCAAAATAGCAATGTCTAAGACCACCACAGGCTTGCAAAGTGAGTTAGATCATGCCATCCCTCAAATTCTGTATCTGGCCACTAGCAAGGAGACATTTTAAGATCCAGCATCACTTCAAAAAGGCTGCACCAGCAATTTAGATAGAAGCCATGAGTTCTTTTGGATGACAAACACAATCCATGTATTTGTTTCCTATAAAGAAATATGAGTTTTTCTTCATGGGACATGCAAAGGAGATAAAAAAAGACTTAGAACACTCCCTGTTAAGAGTAAGGTTGACATAAGATATATTTCTATTAAACTCCACAGGTATCTAATAATGAATAGAAGAAACAGAGAAGATGAAGCACAATTTTCAGAGAACTATACTGAAAGTTTTACAAATATCATTAAAGCAATTTCATGTGAAACTTCTATTAAAAGTTTTTAACACATTTCAGAATAATTTTGTAATTTGGAATACAAAAAAAATGTAGCCAAATTTACTATCACAATTGCTTTGATGATAAGTGTGCTAACAAAGTTTTTAATGGGAAGAAAAGGCAACCTCTTTTTTCTTAATTACTGCACCACAAAATCATTCTGAAACATACTTTGACACTTTAAATTTCCAGTGAGGAGTACACATTTGAAAAATTACTACAATGGGCACAGCAGACCTTGTTTTCATATAGATAACATATTCAGCATCAAATAAATCTATTGTCTGTATTTCTGCAGATCTATAAGTCTGTAAGTTTCTTGCAGTTTACCTTTCTGTTAGAATTTTAAAAAAAAGACCCAGACAATATACACTATAAGGGCAGAACCTGTACAATTTTACTACTACACTATCATCAGCAGCTTTATTCTAAATTGGCAAATATAATTTCAGAGACATTGTGGCTTTTCATTGTGACTTGTTTTCAACTTCAAAGGTGTCACTTCTAAGAAAAAAAAAAATACCTGTAGAGTTTGTGCACTGGAAACCTTCTAGTAGTGACTTTTATTTATGTATATTGGGCAGAAAGAAAAGATTAAGAAACTAGATGAAACAGCAATAAGTGAACAGGAATAATTTGAATATAGTAAGACTAAACTATAACAAATGTTTTTAATGATTTGCAAACTGCTTAAAGAGAACGGAGATTAATTTCACTGCATAGACTTGCATAAGGCAGGAGGGCTGTGGGGTCAATGTTGGGTTTTAGAGGATGAGTGAGTTGTAGAAAACTTTCTAACGCTTCAAACCTGATTCCCTCAAGCTGCCTTACACCTGCAGCCTGCAAAAGCACTACGCGTTTGACTTTCTCCATTTAGTTAACTTGGCTGTAGCAGTTTCCAAATGATTAATATCACCTTTGTACAGATACAAATAAATGCATAAGTTGCAATGAACTGAGGACTGAGAACCCTGAAATGTAATTAGCTACTTGCATGCTTTTTACCAGCAAATATTAAACTACACAGCAAACAGAAATAAAGGACAAAACAGAACCATGCAACATCATTAGTCAATAAAAATGATGCGTTTATAACCTCATTACTCACATTTTATAGTTGTGGATGCTGAAACACAGAGAAGTGGCTGTGCAAGGTCACACTGGCAGAGTTTGGAACAGAAATCAGACATCTCATTCCCTAGACTAGTGTTCTGCTCACTGTTCTATGAATTGCTTTTTTTCTTCCCCCCCCCTTTTTTTTTTTTTAAACATAGATCGATCACCATAGTAAACTTACGAAAAGGCCTTGTGTGACACACAGATAAGTATGGACTTAAGATAAGCTACATCTCCTGAGCTTCATTTGCAGCAACGGAGTTTGTTGGTTTCAATAAACCGTATGTGGAAATAATATCAATGTTAACAGAAATATATAGAAAACTTTATGGGAATGTTCTGGTCTCTCTGAACTCAGTGATAAAATTTCCATTGTGAATAAATTTCACTCACAATATTGGATTTGAACCTTTGTATCTTATAAATTTTCTCATTTGAAAGCAAACTGCTGCCAACGAAAACCCTTCCATTTGTTCCAGTGAAGTCTGGATCCACTTCCGAATGAAGGACAGTGGAAAAGGCGTAACAATACATCTTTTCACAGCTAGGTGTTCATGAGGACTCATTTGTTAATGATTCTTTTCTTTTTCAGTATGCCCCTGGAACTTCAAGTGATGTCATTGGAGAAAGAAAGGCAAAAGGAGAATGAGTGTTTACCTTACACTAAATCACAACAAAAAGAATCTTTTTCTACAGCTGAAGGAGGGGGGGGGGGGGGGGGGGGGGGGGCTGAGAGAGCTGGGAAGCAGGAGGGAGGGAGAGAGAGAGAGAGAGATCGCCAATCCTGGATCCAGCGTCAGACCTGCCGACGGGGGGTGTCAGTGTGGAGTGCGCCCTAAGGAGGCTCACGTGCGCCCCTGTTTATTCCTCATAATTCCTATTTTTCCATAAGTAATGCTGGAACTTAGCATTAAGTTCCAGCTTAGCATTAAGTTTAGCATTAAGTCTAAACTTTAGACTTAAATGCTACCAATTTTTTTGACCAAAGTTGGTTACATGATGTCCCTTTCAAAGCTCTAGGATTTATATGGTGTAAAATGTATATGGCTGTGACTGTTTACCTTTTCACTGTTTTACAAATGTGTATGCCATTGTGCCTGAATACAGTTTTAATCAAAGCAGCATTAACATGAGCCATGCCTGGGTTTGAACAAATTCAGACTGTGCTCCAAAGCTGTGTACATCTCCCACAGGCTCATGACTGATCTGAGGGAAAGTACGGAAGAAAACCATTAAACTTCATCTTAATCCAGCTCTGAGAGAAACTTGGCAAGTAAAATGACTAAAACTGTCTAAGAGACAATGAACTCTGCTCAAAATATATATGTTTTTAAAAACAAACAGAATTTCTGGGTCTTCTCTCAGATTAATGCAAATAGAACTGACTCCAAGGAAGTCCATTGACATGTCACCAGATATTTTTTTTGTCATCAAAAATCTGTCAGAACAGGTCCTTAGCTCTCTCTAGTTCAGTATTATAAAGAAAATAAGACATAGGTTTGGCTTTTTTAGTGAGATCAATTCTTATTCCTAAAAATGTAGAGAGTTACTCCTCGTATGCAGTATTTTTAACGAGAATCAGGCCAAGAATCAGGTCAATGAAAACATCAGAGGCAGTGAATGCTGAAGTTCATTTCTTATAAAACTCAGAAAATCTATAAGCTATACACATAAATAAAATTTTGTTCCTATTATAAATCAGACTATGAACATGACATTATCCCAGCAGGGAAATCATGTCATCTCCTGTGACAGCAGATTATCACCATAATAAATCAAAGTCTCAGATTTGGCACTGCCGTGAGATGCTTATCATGAGAAATGTCTGAGAATCCACTCATTAGGGCTGTGGAAAGCACAGTCCAGACCACTAAGATGAACAATACAGCAAAATATGTTATTCACACTGCTTTTCTGCCAGCCAAAACATACTGCATTATAGTAATCATTATTTTATTGTAGACAGATAGCAAGCTTGTACCACCAAAAATGCCATCAGTCCTCACAGGTATTATTCTGACTTAGTAAGCAATCCTGGAGCATAGAGAATCATACAATCATAGAAATAGTTTGGATTGGAAGGGACCTTTAAAGGTCATCTAGTCCAATCCCCCTGCAATGAGCAGGGACATCTTCAACTAGATCAGGTTGCTCAGAGCCCCGTCCAACCTGACCTTGAATGTTTCTAGGGATGGGGCATCCACCACCTCTCTGGGCAACCTGTGCCAGTGTTTCACCACCCTCAGCGTAAAAAATTTCTTCCTTACATCTAGTCTACATCTACCCCCCTCTAGTTTAAAGCCATTCCCCCTTGTCCTGTCGCAACAGGCCCTGCTAAAAAGTTTGCCACCATCTTTTTTATAAGCCCCCTTGAAGTACTGATAGGCTGCAATAAGGTCTCCCCAAAGCCTTTTCTTCTCTAGTCTGAACAACTCCAACTCTCTCAGCCTTTCTTCATAGCAGAGGTGTTCCACCCCCCTGATCATTTTCGTGGCCCTCTTCTGGACCTGCTCCAACAGGTCCGTGTCTTTCTTGTGCTGAGGGCTCCAGAGCTGGACGCAGTACTCCAGGTGAGGTCTCACCAGAGCAGAGTAGAGGGGCAGAATCACCCCCCTCGACCTGCTGGCCACGCTTCTTTTCATGCAGCCAGGATACGGTTGGCCTTCTGGGCTGCGAGCGAACATTGCTGGCTCATGTGCAGCTTTTCATCCACCAGTACCCCCAGAAAGGGTCAATTAAGCAGTGTTTGATGACATTGGCAAATGTGTAGAGTCCCACTTAGCAATATAATTTGTGGGACTGACAAACTAAAGGCAATGTCTGTGGAAACAACAAACTAGGGGCAAATTCCAGTCAAAGGTTAAGATCAGAAAGAGTTGCTTTTAGAGTAAACAACTGCAAAACATCTAAAGGAACATACCAAATCTAAGCTGATTTTCTCAAACTGCTTAAACTAATAGATTATTCTCACAATAAAATTTGTAAGAAACAGGGCATTTCCGATGAATCACTTCAAGTCTGGAATTACTTCCCAAGTCATGCTGACCTGGCTTAAATTTATTTAACCTTTTCTCATTCTGCAAACTCTGTTCTTTGTCCTTGGCTATATTTGTGTGCATGTGTGTGTTTTCTTGTGTGTTGTGTGTAGATGGGGCCAGAAAGTCAATGGGCAACTTCGGGTATCCCTGACAGGTTTAACACATAGGTTCATTTTTAGGACAACCTATCCTTCCTTCTAGATTCTCCCATCTTCAAATAAATAATGATCTACCTGCAAGAGACACTTCCAACAAAATGAAATGTTAGAAACACGGCAGGAAGATTTAAAAAAAATGAAAATCAGCTTGGAAACATGCAAGCTAGCATGACAGTGTATATAAATATTTGTTTAGCATGCTTCACCACTCAGCCACCATTTAACGAAGCTATGCCTAAAAAGGCTTTTAGTCCACATAAGTTAGTATTTCTAAACCTTTAATGATCTTTGCTGAACTCCCTCTGCATTTATATTTTTGTCTGGTGATAACATGACTAGAAATGAATGCAGCTTCTTGCATGTGGTCATGAGATTCACTTTTAAAAAGCTAAACACCTACCTGATCTATTACATCCTGCAGGTGTTAATGGAGCTCAGAATGGTATTAGTATTTCTGCTGCCAAATGACACTGCAAACCTTGTGCCTCTTTAAAAAAAAAAAAAATCCTATTTCTCATTTTGCTGCCCTTAGCCACCTTTGGCAATATCTTATCCTGCAAACAGATCAACCCAAAGCCAGGTGCTTAGTTGCAAAGTAAGGTCCTTTACAACATAAGTGTCACAGAATCTGAAACTTTCTTACACCATATCTGTATTATTTCTTTGTCCTTGCAACACCTGAGGTTGTTCAGGGAGTGGAAGAACACAGCGCCATAAACTGCGAAGGGAGTATCAGCTGTCAGTCCAAGTATCTTGGATTTGTTTCTTTGCTTGCATGTACTGGGAATACTGAACTATATTTCAGTTTTATTGGCATCTGTTTTATTTTGTATTTACAATGACCTAGATTGCCAGTTTACAATCTGCCTGCAAAGCAGTTGAAACATAGCTGCACTCTCCCAGAAGAAGACTTCGGGAATCATCTGGCAGGGACAAATAGTGCAGCACCATAAGCACATGCCTCTTCTAATCCTTCCAGTTCCTACAGAACTAGGGAACAAAATATTGCTATAATGTGCCTAAACTTAGGATTAAAAAAAAAAAAAAAGAAGAAATCTAGGAAATAATGCTTATGAGGGCATATAAACTGGGAGCTTTGACTTGTTTTGAGAAACATAACACATAACACACCTAGCACTAACATAGATTAGGAATTTAACAGCAATCTATTTGCTTTCCTCCCAAGATTTTGCCAGCACAGGCGTAGCTGCAAAGACCAATACATGTTTATATTTTAAAGATGTAGAAAGGAACCTCCAGTTTGAAAAAGTCCATGGAATTATATCAAGCATTGAACTTCCTAGCTTGGTTTCAGTTTTTCAATGCTGATGTTTTTCAAACTTGAGAGGCAGTTTGGGGGAACTCAGTACTTGCCTCAGAACAGCTTTCAAAAAAAAAAAAAAGACTCTACTATCCAAATATTTCCCTCTCCACTGCTCACTTACAAAATAAACTAGACAGAACTCTCCTGTAACATGCTATACTACAGAATGTCATCATCGCCGTCTCTGGCTCTGAACCAGGAATTCATAGTAACACCTTACATAAGCATTACTTTCATTAACAGATTGATAAAGACAATGTCAAGTCCAAGAACAACTCTGACAATAAAATTGCAGCATCATCCTATTATTAGCACCACAATCAGTCAAATGCTGAAAGATTTTTAAAGGAATTTTGGGATCAGTATTGTGTCAGCAATATACTAATGATGGCAATTCATGGTCACTTCAATCAAACATTTAGGGTTTTTGTTTCAAGGTAAAGTACTTGCTCTTGTTCTTTCATCCTTGTCTCATACTGTCATCCACTCTAACCTCAAAGTTATTATAAAAAAAATTTCCCTTCAAGTTTCAAAAAGTTTCCCTTTTCCCGTCATCCAGCTCCTCTGTATGAATGAAATTCAGTTTTGTGTAGAAAGTGAGAATGCACTATGGACACCACTCTAATCCTTTTCTAACTGTATTTTAAGGGCAATGTAAATAGCCCTGCTAAAACAACATTGCCCTATTTGACATGGTCATACAAACCTGCACAGAGAATGCTGCTCAAATTCAGTCCCACTTGTGCTCAATTCCTAGTTATTTCAGTGGTGGTGTGCATGAGTCCTATATTATGTTCATCCCCATAGAAAAAGGCATCACTTAACTGGCCACTTAATCCTTTGTAAGAAGATATATGGCATGCAGGCACTTCATGCAGTCCCTCAGCCCAAGAAACAATCTGTGCAAATCTTTTGCTTCCAGTTTATAAGGAAGGAGTACAAGACAGGAAAGCCACAGAGATTATGAGAAAAGGATCAGAAAGGTGACGTGACCTCAGGAGTGAGTGAAGGAAGACCAGAGATGAGCAAGAGGATACAAAGAAGTTAAATTTTCTGCATATGTATCTCAACCTGATTTGTCAACCTATGTACACACATATGCATTTCACCCAAAGGCTGAGTATTTTGAAGAGTTGTGTTTCATTTTCAAATATAATGACGGACTTTACAATATGTATTGTTGTATGAATAAAAATGAAAGAGAAATCTGGTCTGCAGGAAAAGGTAAAACTTTTCCTTCCTATAAAAATAATGAAAATATGTAAGTGATGTATTTTTGTGATAAAAATTATGTTTTGTCTTCTGGCATGAAGGAAAAATTCTGTGATGGGCAAGATGTTATGGAACGTGCAAGTCTGTATGAGGTACAAGGAACGACATGGGCTGTCCACCTTCTTCCCACGTAATTCCACCTGTGAATTGGTGTTTGGTATGAAGTTCTCATAATCTCTCTCCACTGAACTTACAAGATAGCCAATTTTCCCAGTACATGTGCCTTGTTTGTTTAATTTATTATCTTCTCCAAAGGGTAAATGTGTACTGCTCTTGGAAGTGGTTCATAGTAACGAAATCCAACACCTATTATGGAGTTTCCACTTAAGTCAGCGTGTTCAGTACAGGAACAGAACAAGCCTCTGTGGGACCAGTCCGTGCTCCAGATCAGAATTCTGATATCGCCTTTGTGTGAGGAATAATTAAGCGTATCAAAAAACACTATGAGAACTCTGATCAACACCTTCCTCTTGTATAAAGAAAAGTACTGTTAAAAAAATATGCTGCATGCATAAATGAGTAACCCTGCAAATGAAACAGTTTCTGATTTTTTAATTCAAATTACTAACAACTTACACAACTTACTAACAACTTACACTAGGAGTGTATACACTCTCAAGAACTTGGAACTTTTTTTTCCATTAACACTTTATATTTTGCACTTCATTATATCATAATTATGCATGGTTGCAAATTGAATTAAAATTATAGAAATAAAGAGACCAATATAAAATAATTCACTAAGAGAGAAGCTACATATGAAACTAATGGCCTTTGCTTTCTCTTGTCCTCCTTTCCTCATTTGAAGAAAAGAAAAAAAAAGGAAGCCTTAAAACTCATCAAGCACTCTGGGCTAAAGTCTGACTTAATCCCTGATAACAAGTGCTCTCTTCAGAGCCTTTGCTTAGGAAGTGATTGAAGAGTATGTAAGTGATATGGGAGTCAGTACGCATCAAATCAGATTGAATGACCAAATCATGAAATCAGAAGGTTATCTAAACCCATCATTCCTGCACCTTCCACTGTACTTACATCCTGATAGAAATGCATCTTACCTGCTCTTAAACACTTCCAGCAACAGGTATTTCACAAAATTTCTCTCCTTCATAAAATGATGGAAATGAGATGCAGAAGAGACCTAAATGGAGCCAGAAACACAGACTGTCAGGCAGGCATCAGATAGGAGTGCAACAGGGAAGAACCATCAGAGCACGTGTGAGTGGAGCCACTCTAAAAGACCTCCTTCAGCTTTGACTTGCACTAAAAGCCAGGCAAAATAGTCTTTCAGCATGTCTCCCTTCTCTTTGTCCTCTCCACTTCCGATTGGAACGAATGCTTCCTCTGTAACAGTATCAGTTTCTCCAGATAGTATTACTGAGTGGCTAAAAAGATGAATAAAAGCAAGGGCAAAGAGAGGTTAGTACTACCACACAGAAGAAAAGATACCATTAGTGGATATATTGGGTTGTAGTTAATTAGCCAGCAATAAACAAATGTCTGTTGCCTGTGAGCTCAGTACACAAATATTTAATGAATTCTCATTTTCAGACACGTATAGTCATGATCACAATCATTAATCCAAGAACTGTGTTTCATTATTAGGTCAACAATCTACATATAAGGGGTCACTCATTCTGCTTTTGGTTAAGTTGGCTTAGCCCTGCACAGTGATTCCAGGCTATTTGGTTAAGTGGGATATCAAAATGCTTTGCATGACATTCCAGTTCTGTCAGGATCTCGAAACGCCTTTACCTTCCAATGCAGATGAGTGCGTGTGAGGGAAAGAAGTCACATTTCTAATAATATACATTGTCTTCTCCATTACACAGAAAATCCTTAAAGAACCAGCACTTCTGCTTTAATACCTCATAGGGATGGCCACACTGAGACTTAATGACTGCATAGTGCAGAAACCAATCCCCAAATGTGCTATTTGGGGACCTGATGGAAACGAACACATATCCGAAGCTGGAAAGACAGAAAGAAAAGCTCTGTCAACAAACCCCATATTCACACTAGAAGATAGAGATAAGTTCTTTGTTTGTAAACCACCACACTGCTTGCAGTGTCACAGTAGTTCTGCAGCTTGCAAAAATGATTAAGGCTAAAATTAATCACAATTAATTTTTTAAAAATGACATAATGATACATAATACCAAACAAAAAAAATTAATATAAATTAGTACTTTTCATTATTCCAGTCTATAGTTGGAACATGTCTCTGTTGACATAGTGAAGGTAACAAGTCATATTGCTCTTCCTGGAGAACAATATTAGTGTAATGCAGAAGTGATGCATATGAGAAGAGAATCAGTCAAGAGGGTCTTTCTTTGATGATTTCCTTCCTTACATGTGGGCACTGAAATTTATTCCTTTAACATCACATAGTTCCTATACCTCAGGACTCGGTTTTCCAGTATCTGTAGGCCCAATTCACTGCAGCTAAAATTCACTTTTCCTGCCAGGCTGACCAAATACATATTCGGAAAACTGAAACTGGGATATTTCTATTTGCATCATATAAATCTGTCTGGTTTGATTCACAAGGGTTGTAAAAAAGCAGGCTCAGCCCAGGATATACCCTGGCTCCATTGATCCAAGTTTTTCATAAGCATTCGCACGCACAAACTCCCAATCACCTCTCCTGACTACATAAAAAACTAACAAGCCTTAGATTTTCATTTTGACTGCCTCCTCTAGCTGCCACAGTTCAGACAGAAACATACCCAGTTTCTTTCTTCTACACCTGAACCATGATGTTCAGCTAGCTAATAATTGCTCCTTTTGTGGATCATTTGCCTGATCGCTCTCATTTCCAAAGGCAGAAAAAAATTCTCTTTCCTGATGGATAAAGTCTGTACCCAAGAGGGGAAGACAAAAGCTCCCATGACTATTTAATGACTTCACCTAACGACTGGCACAGTCGCTAGTGAAAGCTCCAGAACCTAATGATCCCCAGTGGTTGCTCTAATATTAGGCTAGTAATTCAGGCTTATTTTTGCTGTATTTCTCTCCGGCAAAAAAAACAGATAAGATTAACAGCTCACTTGATCTCTCTCTCACCGAACATCTCTCCCTCCCGGAGTGGCCTACCGCTTTCTGGAGAGAGTTGATCTTGTCAGATAGAGGAGCTGAGCAAAGCTATTACACACCTGTGAAAATGCTCAATCTCCTGATGAAAAGGGGGATTTGAATGCCTGCAAGAAGGTAAGAAATGATCTGTCTCCTGCGTGCTGCTGGCTGACTATTCTGGCTGCCAAGCTTTTCATAAGGAAACCGCTGGAATCCTACCTAGCTTTTTTTTTTTTTTCTCCCCCTGAAACCTGTTGTAGTCTTGTCTGGGAAATCTGATCAGATCAAGGCATGTTTGTGGAAATGTGCATATCCAGTCTGTGAACCCTGGTGCAACTGCATGATTTTAGTTTCTATTTTTACTACAGTATCAAGACCAAGGAGCTTGGCATGCCCAGAAACCAAACTTTCAGCACTTAGGGGACTCCATGGGTGAAATCTGAAGCATTTAAGAATTTCAGGCATGAACAAGTTAGGTAATTTGTCACAGATCAGGGAGAGGGGTGTCATTATCTTCAGTTTAAGCACCCAAGGAGACAGTTAGTTGGAATTTATGTATCTATGTCTTCCCAGGGATACAACCATAAAAAATCCAAGATAAACTTCTAAGGCAATCAAAAGGAGTCAGTCTCTTGGTCCAAATTATCCTCTATAGATTTTGATGACAGAACTGGGTAACTTGTATCAACAGGCAGAGATGGAAAAGAGGCAACAGGAGTAGGCAGGCAGCACTAGACAAAGCATAGCTTATTAACTTTTAAAATATGCCTTTTTACATTGGTTCTATTAGACTTTGCACTTCACATTAAATGTTGAAGCCTTGGAAGATTTGTTCTAGGTATTTGTAATCTTAGGTCTACATTTTTCAATAGCAATATTGCATAAGAATGATAAAAATATAGATTTTGCCATTTTATGTTTAATGAAAAGTCTGAAGTTGAAGAGCCACATTCTGATCTATGGATTTAAATAAAAACAAAACACACTATTGTTTGGATATTTCAAAGTTTCTAATGTCCACCTGTCTCTGCAAATGCTTAGCTGTGAAAATCTGTGACCGTAGCCTCTTTTACCTTTGACACGGAAAGTAACCATGTTCAGCTTCACAAAACTAACATTAAAGAAAAAAGGGGTGAAACAACCACCACCAGATCTTTTCTACACAAAAATAACTATTGCTGCACATAGCGTACTCAATTGCTCATCCAACTACACTGTGCAAACACAGCTATGTGATATGCATATGCAAATGTTGGTCTTTTCAAATTCAAATACATGCACCTGCAAAGTTTTTTTTTTAGAGGTCAGCTGAAAATATTGCCTGTCTTGCCTAAGGAGCTCAGACTTTTTCAACACATAACACATATTTCCACAATTATTCACCAGACTATCTTGCCCTGGTTTTCTAAATCACTCCTTTAAATTAAACTAGCAAAATTACAAGGCAAAATATCATTAACAGATAATAGAATGTCCCAAAAGGAAATTAATACAAGTTACAAACAAGGAAGAGAAACAGGAAAACCTTTTAGGGCTGTATTTTCTCTTGTCATATACTGTCTTTTATCATGGCCCTAGAATTAGAGAGATCAACCAACACAGGAAAGATTAAAGACCTGCTGTGGTATTCCCTGCTTCAAACACTTCAAAACATGGAATTAATCCAGTAAATGATTAAAAGTTGCATCCTCCACTGGAACTGCTTCTAGCTTTCACAGTGCACATGCAGTTTACTGATATTTCTGTGTATGTACTGTGCATAGAAAATCTCTTTGGCAAGCATTCAGGTACTAGGTAGGACATGTTAAGGCCAGGGTACTTGCAGGGGAACAACTCTAAGAGAAATTTGGCCATTTGCAGTTGCATGTTGTGATACAAGAACATCTGAAGTGAATTTTGTCTTCAAGAGTACATGCTTTTCATGAAAATGTCCTTGAAAATATCACAATCTAAGTGAACGGAATGGTTACTCAAAAATAAGATGACTCGGGAGGAAATATTATAATTTCTATCCTGAGGCAATAAAGTATACTCAGTAACTTCCACTTTGTCTAACCTCTAAACTACTTTGTAAGTGCTAGAAACATTCTTTTCAGCAACAGAAAGAAAATGGGAATTTAACTAGACCATTCATAAAAAAAATCTGTGGAAAAAATTTATAATCTTTGCCCTTTTTAAAAAAACTAATAAGGATGAAATATCTAATTAGGAAGGAACAATTCATGGAAGGAAATCTCAAGCCTGTTCATGTTTCAGGTATCCAGTTTTCATTATAGAAGTGAATCTTTGAAAGGGTCCCCTGTTGTGTCTTTGATATTTTTGCCAGGGGAGGTATTACAACAGTCCAAAGCAAGATGGCTAGACCAGAAGTGCTTCCAGCAACTGGAGTATAGAATTAGTGGGTGTTAAACAGAAAACCCCTGCAAGGGTCCCTGGCAGTATCCTCAAAAGACAGATGTCAAGCTTAGAAATGGACACTGAAGGCAAAAGTGTCTTTGAAGAGAGAGGAAACATACAGAAAGGAGAGCAGTAAGTACAGAACTTCAGGGTAAGAAGAGAGGAAAAGGACCACATAAGAATAAAGAGTTTTAAGAGTACTAGGGAAAAAAGTTTTGACCTAGCAAAAGGATAGCACACACAACACAAGGCTTGATTAAACACTGCAATAGTTAGCCACAACCATCCCGTGAGCAATATCCAGACTAATAAATTGGGAACACTGACAGTCTGAACAGGCTTATAACTTATGACTTCTTTGGTTGAGCATCTGAGCCCCAAAAGCACATCTGGTTTCCTCAGTGTCTGTGTTCTAGTGACAGATGTCATTTCTACAGCAGTCAGGGGTGCAAAAATGAACATAAAGCACTGTATTACCAAACATACTGGAGGAAGGAACTGGAGGATGAAAGTGTGGATACAAATCCAGGAGCCCAAAGAAGAGGCAAAGTTCCACAAAGGAAGAGGTAGCTCAGAAGGCTGTTACTCTACATGGCCTCAAGTTGACATCAGAGTATGGAAGTTCATAATCATTGCCTTGCAGCCCATTTCTTGGGGGATCTGGAAGGTGAAATGTGGCTGTGTGAATTATTGTTACAGTCCCAGGGTTGAGACATGCTGTAAGAATTCTGATAGGTAAGAAAATAATGTGTCAGGTAGAAGCAAAGACACGTTCTCCTTACTTTTGCAAACTTCTTTCTGATGTCATAATCAAGTACTTTTACCTTGCTAGACAAAATTTATCAAGTTTCACCCTGAAAATGTTAAGATGACATGTAAGCATACATATAAGGAGAAGTAAATCCAATTAAATGCAGCTCCTCAGTGTAGTTATAACTTGCCATGCGTCTGGATGACTCAGGACCGGACTGTACCTCCTCATTTCTAGGATCAGTGTGAGAACTGCTATCATCAGTACTGCCTTGTGAGAAAAGTCCTCTCAATGCATGTCTGGAAAAAAAAGCAATAGTGAGAGAGTTTCCAACTCCAAACATCCCCTTAGATTATGTCCTTACCTCAACTAGGCAGGAGGAGTGATTTGCAGGCCTAAATCCCAGTTTTTCAGATTTGCATACTGTATTTTCATATGGATTACCAGAGCAAGATGTTTGAGTATATACAACTGGTTGCATAATCAAATATTTCCCTTTAAATTAAGCCAGTAGCAGGAAAACCACCACCCATTTTGGGCCTAACAAGTGGAGCATTTGCTCAGGACAACAGCATTTTATCCCTGCGCAGAATTCTGCTGCAACTTCCAGAGCATGCTTCAGAGCAACCTGAACTGAAAAATGTAAGAACCTGTCTGCATCGACCTGTGTGTACTTGAGTACCAGTTTGGATATTGTGTTATGCTACTGTGGTATGGGCTGTATAAGAACCATAAAACAACCTGAAAAACACTCCCTTAAAAGACAAGTTCTGAGCCCTCACATCAGCAGTTTTCTTTTCAAAGTGCTAGTGTGGTCAAATGACCCAGCACATTGTCATCTTTCAGCTCAGTTGTGGTTCGGGGAAATGAGTCAAGACTTTCCAATGTCTGGTGTGTGGTAAAAATTTCTACGATAGGTAGGACTCCTTTTATTATCAATATGAAGTGTTATATAGAAAATATGCATTTCCAAAGAAGAGTGAAATAGAGGTAAATCTTGTAAAAAGTCTTGTCTCAAAATGCATTAAAAAAACTCTTCTAAACTTTTCTAAAGAAGATCCTTAACTCTAGAGATGGGTTTGAGGAAGGAAAAAAAAAAAGTGGTAATGTCAAAAAGCAACATAAAGAGTGAAAGATACAGTACCAAGGAAACATAATTTGACGGGAATTGCAGGTCATTCCTGAAAGGAGTTAGGGTGTGGGGGACTGCTTAATGCTCCATCATGTGGAACATAAGTCAATAAAATTTTAGTTATTCAGTAAAATGCCATTGTAAAGTCTCCTTGCTTGACTTTGCCACTGCTGTTCTGTATGTAAGGCTTCAATTACTTTACCGGGAACATTTTCTGTTTACTTTCCTTATCTGAGCAATTTATTACAATTGATGCAACATTGTGTTATTACATCAATATTAGTAGTAACACATCAATAATAAGATGACTTTTTATGTTTCACAACCCTGCATGGAAATTTTCAGAATCTGCATTGCATATTATTACTATCGTACTCAATGATACACAATCTTTCATAAATACTGGACAAAGTGTGGTAAAACAGATAATAACTCAATAATATCAGAATATACAAAGAAATCAAAAACACTAAGTCTAATCTTAAAAATACAGAGTAAAATTGTTTTCTGTGTCATACAAGAAAAAATTAATTGAATAAATTAAACTGATCCTGAATCAACACAAGATCTCCAAAGGGTATCTAAGAGGAGTCTTTTAGATACAGACTTGAATGCCTCTACAAGAAGCTCATTTGAGGCTGCAAGTAGCAGATGAAGACAAATGTCAATTAAGAGCAAAACTGTATACCTTTTTCTCTTGCTTCTCTGTCTACTGGAATCAGTATAAAAGACAGACTAGTTCCTACTTACGCTTCAGGGAAAGTTTGCGTTGCCAGCCAGGAGTCTTTCAGAGATCCCAGAGTGACAACTCGGCCACGCAGGGCCAAGCACAGCCCTAGACTGCAATTTCCAGTGAGCTGCAAAATTTCAATGGTTCTGTTGGTGACTTTGCCCACGCCAGTGCCCCAGAAGACCACGGATGCTGTCACTGAAAACAATTATCGCTTCAGGCAATCGTTAACTGCTGGAGAAGTTTATCTCTACACCACCAATCATTGCTGCTACACCTCCCATCTATCGAGGCAACTGCAGCCAGCAGAAAGCTCTTCCTAGCAAGCTGCATCGCAGATCCATCCTCCCCCTACTTCCCTCCTTCCTGTGGCTGAAATAACCTGGCCGTATCCCCTCAGCCACATGGCACCAAAATTCAATGTTGATTACACTGATGAGAAGCTTTGAGCCATCTCTGACATGACTTTTGTATGACTGCACTATCAGCAGGAGACACAGGGCCTCAGCTTCATTCTCTCCTCTTTCGACCACTCACTGGAGCGAGGGAGGTGAGCAATGATTTCATTCCCCAGGTTTTCTTACTCCATTGAATCACAAAAGCCTTGCCATTAGCTTTCCGTATCTGAGATCAAACCCAGAACAGTGGTCAGGTGCTGCAAACTAACAAAAAGAAGAATTCCATGTCACGTACTACATTTCTCTAGAAGGACTGACCTAAAATAACCAAATAAAATGTAGCTGTAGAAAACATTGAACTATCTCATTTAATTTCACCACAGAGGAACAGCTGGAGTGACATTAGTAGATGGCTCTCCAACACACCAATGAATCGATGAAATGATTCATTTGAAATGAGATAGCTAGGCAAACAGGAGTTAGAATACTGCAAGAGTTTTCCATTTCCAAAACTGAAAATACCATTGAAAAAAAATTAATAATCTTTGAATTCCAAAATTTTACATTTTTAACCATTTTTACCAGTTACACAAATAGGTATGAATTTGAGTCTCAGAAATACCCCCACCTTCCTGAGCATATAAACATTTACACACACACATTTCTTTGGCAAGGCACACTAGGAAACAGTGTACCTTAACAGAAAGCAGCCTTTGAAGAAGGTGAATGAAGGTTCCTAAAACCTGATACAGAGAGGACCTCCCTCTTGCTTGTCCCTCTTGTCCTCAGTAAGCTCCTATCAACGGTGTTGAGAGAAAACAAAACATGCTATTTGTAGCTCTCTGCCAGGATATGGATTAGGGCTGAGTTACTGCTGGATGGTTTTCTGATGTATTAATGAATAAAGCTGCAACCCAGTTAAACCATTTTTCCTGTTACATTGTCTTTCTTTTTGCCATAATTGTTACAAAAATGTACTTGCATTCAATAGTTTTCTTAAAAAACAACACATCCAGCCTAAAATTGAACATGGTCACTGCTGTCGTTTAACAAATTGCAGTTTCTTTGTTTGTTTTTGAAGTCTAAAAAGAGTTGTGCTTGTTATCCAGCATCATTCCACTTTCCCCGTTCTATGAGAATGCTGTGCAGACAAGATTTTTTTGGACAAAATTTACACATGCAATGGAAAGGAGAGAAAATGCATCCAACAAACTTTTGAATTGGTCCAAATACAAAATTGCAATATAGTGACTAACATCTTATCATAGGGGTGCTCAACATTTTTCACTCAATGAACAAGAATTTCTGTAGTACCTGCCATTGAGATTCTTACTATTCCTTCTGTTATTTAACAAGTGTCCTGTAGGAAGGTGAGAATTGCTGACAAAGAAAACTGCTTCATGCATCTTTAAGTATTTTTAAAGCAGTTTAACACATCAAAACAAGGAAAAGAAAATGGAACTACTAGAGATGTAGTTTTGGGCATCACCATGGCTAAGCCAACGAACCCTTGGATTAAGGCATGGCAGGCAGTGTTAGCAGTCAGAATATGGTGCATGTCTCTGTGTGAATTTTAAGTTACTAAATAAGTAACAGTGACACAACCTAGACAAGGTACCAGAGTGAAACGAAAAAGACAAGTTGCTGCCAAAACTAACACAAAAGTTCCTGGCTAAAAGGTGTTAGAAGCTATCGAATGATATTGACTTCAGTGAAACATGATCAAAAACCAGCCAACAAACTGCCACTCTCAATCACTATTGTCTCTGTTTTACTGGTGCTTAATGTCAGGAAGATATGAGACGCTCACAGAGATAGCCTGCTAGACACCCGCTAATTCAGCGACTAAGTTCAAAGGAAAGTCAGAAGCAAACGCTGTCGTAGGGGCTTTCAAAAGGACATTGAGGAAATTAAGCATTCGGGTCCAAATTTTTAATGAAATCTGGCATGCAGAGAAACAGAACAACATTTAATGAGTGACTGCATATAGCTGTTCCCCAACTTTTTGGATGTTACTTCTCCAATTTTTTTTATTTACTTCTCTTTCTCAGATATACCTTTTCTAAGCTAAGAGAGTAATTTCAGTAGCTCAAATATTATCACAGTGTTTTAATTGTTAGCAAACATTGACTTTAAAGTGGAAAACTCATGAAAAATAATGAGAGAAAAAGTTTTGGGTCACGCCAAATACTTAAATAACATTAAAATGTACATGGTATATATACATTATACTCATATATAAAACAATAGTCTGCTTCTAGAAGGAAAACATATGATTCAGTAGTTAGGAAACTATCCTAGAATTTGGGTAATCTGTCCCCAACAGATTCCTGTGCACTTGGTGGCAAGTGAGATTTTTTTTGTCTCTCAAGCTCAGTATAAAGTATTACACATTTCTTCCACCTTTCAGAAATGCTGTGAGGATTAACATACCAATGATTGTTGATAACTGAGACAGAAAGAGTAGAAACTGAATAAAGTTTCAGATTAATAAACAGCCAGGCCAATTAAGTGCAAATCAACAAAATCACCAAGAAATAGGTAGTCTGCATGATCTCTAGGTGGGAAATATGGTTCAAGTAATAGAAGAATCAAAGGGAAACCAGAGCAGCACCTTGTACTGCACACTTACTGCCTAAAGGTCAGGTAAAATGAATTGTTATCAGCACCTGGTAGCCACAAAGGAATGCAAAGACAACCAGCTCTACATTCACATGTGCTCCGAAGCATCCCTTGCCCTTACCAGGTTATCATGCTTATAACTTCACCCTGCTTTTAAAAAGGGGCCAAGCTTCTGAGGTCAAGACTATGAAAATAAATATATAATTAGAAATTCACAGCTGCCATGCAGCTTGAATAGTCATTTGCCATTCTAAAGCAGATACTAGAAAAACAATCAAAAAGGGACCATTTTGCACACACTTTGCACAGCTACAGCTCTGCAGAACTGCGGAGTTTTCAGTGTAGGAAGCGGCACAAATCATACAAATGTTAATGACATGGTGACATTTCATTTTTCATCAAGGTTTCACCCATAAGGTAGACCCCAGGCTTTACTCACAGTCTGACTTTAGGCACTGCTCTGTCCACAGAGTCTTTGCAGAAAAAACTGAGGTCAAGCCACCAGAGCTCCAGAGATGCCAGCTGACTCCCATCCAAAAGCATTGCTGCACTGGTTTAATGTCAGCATGGCAATGCCTTTAGGTCAGAGCTTGCATGGATGCAATGACATAGTGCGAGGGTGGAGGAAGCTCAAGAATGAACGAAAGATAAAGCATGGGCATCAGCCAGATGCAAATTCAAAAATTCAAAATTCAGAGACATAATTGGGGGCCTAGATGTGATTTGTGCACAATATTTAGTAATATATACATTACATATATTGTACAAGATTTATATGCAATTTTGTTATGGCTTGTATCTGAATCAATCTTTAAAGTAGAAACACCAAACACTTCTGACCATAAAAAACAACTAAACCTTAAAACCAGGTAAAACAGAACATGACAACGAACTAGAAAGACCAACATTTCTGCATGTCAAAATTAATAAATGTCATATTTTGTGCTCACACACAAAAAAATGCAAGGTCACTTTCAGCAGATCCAATGAACACTATCATACCGTGTCTTGAGTTTTAACATAATATAAAGCCATCTGGTATGGAAACTCAAGCTCAGCAGAAGCATTTGGAAAACAGAGCTTTCATTTTTATTGTGCACTAAAATTAGATTTAAAGTGTGCTCAAAAGCATAACTAAAACAGATTGTCCCTTCTAGCATTTATGTTGCAGACATCAATGAGGCCTGTATTTGTTGATTCTGTGTTCAGACCTTTGGTCTGCTTACTATCCCTGTCAAAATATTAAATGGGAAACTTCTTTCCTTCTGATAAATATAACTCCAAATAATCATCTAAATGCTCTCTTATGCTTGTTAGCTGTTCAAATTTTCCTAAGAAATTATACTTTTTACCTTTAAAGTTTGTGCTCTATGAAAATTCATTTAACTAGAAAAGCAAAGCTTACTAGCTGACTTTTCTATTAGCTACACTAATTTTTAGACTTCAAAGCAAAATAATTATATAAGGAAAAAAGGCAAACAAAAATATAAGACATTTACTCCTCTTGGTATGGAAAAAGCCGCAGAGTCTCTGGAGACTGGAAATTGGTTAACTTCAACAAAAGGAGACCACAATCCTACTTAAACCAGCATATTTGGTCTTGCATATAAGCCACAGTAATTTAATAAGTGAAAATAAGTCTTGGTCCCTTATAAGAAGATTTTGGGAAGACAAAATGTTCTATGATGGTTTTCAGTCAGAGTAGTCTTAAAATCAGTATGGACAGCAATGTGTTCTTTATCTGGTGAAGAGGCAAACTTAAAAGAAACATTCTCAAAATTGACTGCCTTTTCCATAACTCAGAAGTAACCTGCAAAAGACCTTGAAGTCTTTTAAAAGCCCTAGGCTTTTTTTTTTTTGTTTGTTTGGTTAGCTTTTTCAAAAATCTACCCATATCCCATTCTAATTTTCTAGTGTTTGCAAAGAAAATTTCCCATCACCATTGACTTTCCCATCATTTCTGCTATGCCGTGCTTAGGTCCCAGAAAGCCATAGCTTCAAAGTGCTTAGAAATCTTCCTTGGGGTTACAACACTTTGCTCCACTCCTGCTTCTGGTGGATCCACCCATTCCCTCCACACTTACCTCACTCACGACTTAGGTGGCAAAAAAGCAGGGGATCTCCATGACTCCAGATTCTTGTTTCTCTCCCAGATCTTCCATCACAAGTGGAATATTGCCAGCACAGATCCCAGCTTGACCCTACCAGGAAAGGATTTACCCATGGCTGAGCTGCTACACTGCCAGCCCCTTCCCCTTTTTTATGCCCTCCCTAAATTCCAGCTCTCAACTTCAGGACTACTATAATGCAGTAGTCAAGCTACTATCCACAGCTTGTAATTCACACTTGCTATAAAACATTATACGATGCTCTCAATGAAGGGCTCTATATTAAATAAATAAACAAATAAATAAATGCACGAATGGATTGTATGTCAGCAGTATTCCTGCTTGGAAACACATCTTTATGTTGAAGGTCTGGGAAATGTATCACATCAGCCCTATTAAACTTCCTTTCCTGGTACATCCCTTGGATGTAACACATTCACGCAGTGGCTTTCAAGACTGTTTCTTTTGTTGCCAAATAAACCAGTTTGATGCTGAGACCAAAAAAGAAACATTAAATACTTTGGGATTTTCTTTTGTTTGCAAAGAATGGAAATATAATTGCACCTGGCAGAGGAAAGGAACTGCTGAAAGTCAAATCGATTCTGAATCTATGGGCCCAGAGTAAAAGGAGAGAGCAGTCTGAAAGCCTAATTATCTCAAAGGCATCTGAGATGTGCAATAAGCTTATAGAAATGCACTGCCTGTCAACTTGTGTTGCTTAATTACAGCTTATTGATGGTTAAATCAGTGGTGCAGTCTGACTGGTTGAATATTACTAAGTATTTCGTGACTTCCCTCAGAAAGAACAATTCATCCATGTACATTTTCAATATTGTTCTTTCCGTTGCTCCCTCTTTCAGAAACATGTCTTATTTTCAGAGTTACAAACTGTTCAGCATATAATCAAGAGTCAGGAATCCACCACCTCTGCTAGTTTGGAAGCGCAATGGATCACACAGGTGGTACAGCATTCGCTTGTTGACACTATCAATTCGGTGGGTACTACTTATGCTACAGGTGCTGTGAAGTTTACATCAATGAATAAAGGAAAAGGCTTAATACAGAATCAGACTGCAAATTTTTTAATCTACTTGTCAAAAGTTATTTGAAGGATTAATTACATTTAACTATCTGCTAGCTTTATGTTCTGGCCTATATGATCACAAATTATATTTGTCAAAATAATGTAATTTTTTAATGTGCATGAATTATGTTTATCCATTTTCAGGGTTCTGAAAAAGTTGCAGTATGTGAATGTCTACCATTTTATTCAGAAACTTCCACTATCTCTACAATGTCATCTGCACAGAACGCTATGTTAATTTTGAGAACAAAATATTAACAACATAATTTTAGCATCCAATAGAAAAATTAGATGGAGGCTGAGGATGGCAAATTAGCCTCAAAGTGATTATAACTGAGTTAATGAACTACTGGGACAACCCATCAGAAGTCATAACAATTCTAACAGTAACGGGAATGACTGTACATTTTCTATTAGAAGCAAAGAACAACTCAGGAGCTCTTAAGGTTTGACATTTACAGAAGGTCAGGCTACATACTCTCTTTTGGCCTTAAACAATGCAAACAAAAGGAGTTTTCTCTCTTATAAACTTTTGCTAGACAAGATAGTCTTAAAATCTCTGGAGCTATGCATAGATACACTGGACAAATATATTTCCATCTTTTAGACCGAAGGTAGGTGGTGAAAAGAGACAGAACACATTACAGGAGTTACATGATATGTAACTTCACTGAGAAGTATTTCTTATTGCTCTTCTGAAAAGAAATATATGGTAATATAAGCAGTGAGTAACAATGGGGTATCACTATCATAAACAGTAGCATTTGAACCATTGATTGATGGATGCTCTACTGACTTTTCAATAAGGTCCTGATCCAGGATCTTACTGACTTCAGTGCTCTTCAAATCAAGCCTAAAGAACTTATGATCATACTTTAGCACTAGTCAACAAAGAGAAACCAAGGCCAGGCCACCCTAGGGTCACAGTAGGCTGTAAGGAACATCAGTTTTTTCAAGAAACCCATAAGTTATCTGTAGAGGGGTAAAACAAGTAAAACCTTTCTAGAGAAGTTCTAATTGCATGGAGAGAAGAGTCTTGTCCTCGAACACTGAGAGTAGTAATTTCTTTACTTCTTTCTTGGTAAACTGCAGACCAAGGTATTTCTTAATGCAAGGATAACAAAATCAATTCTATAATAAATATATATCATTATTTATTAATTATGGAAAACTTCATTTACAATTTTAAGTCTAGTGGAGGTTTCTTCCTTACATATATGTTTAATTGGCATGGTTTAGTTAATTAGGGTCTCTATTTCAGCGGTAGAAGAACTATTTAGAAATTTATGTGAACTGGTTTCAATCCCAAGAAGAGCTAGTCAATCCCTAATTTTATTTTAATATTTATTTTCCTATGAAATATATCCAGATATTAGTGCAACATTTTCTACCAAATCAATTGCATTCCCATTGAGGAAAAAAAAAAACAAGCAAACAAACAAAAAAAAAACCAACAAAAAAAAAAACCCAAAAAAAAACTCCAACAAAATTAAGGGAAAATAACTAGAGCAACCTTCAGTTAAAATCTCATGCACTGCTCTGTCTCATTCATCCAATAAAAATGAGTTTCCTTAGAACAGAACCAAGGACGTAATTTCCCATCCATGAAGATCACATCCTCAAACCACTTCTGTGTCTCCCAGCCATGAAATGACCTGCTAATGAAATTACCTCTGTGCTTGTTGAAAGTTGCTGGGCACACCCTGTAAAATGGAGTACAGAGGTGAAATATAGAACCATATTGCTCTGCTGGGATTTTCATTTTTAAAACAGTATCTCAAGAAACCCTGAAAGCACACATTCAACGCACGCTTACCTGTTGAAAAATATTTCCTCACTGAATCATCATGGTATCAAAAGCAGCCACCTTCCATACCTCAAACTAATACAATTAGTATATTAAGTATAACTCAAACGTATATTTTTGTGTGAGAAAAAAGGGAATGGGAATCCAAGAGACCTGCAGAGAAAGGTAAAGAAATCTAAGAGCATTATAATACAAAGATTTACAGTTATTTCATAGTTATCCTTCTATTATTTCCTCTCCCATTCTCTGATTTATCTTTTTTTAAACCTATCAAGTCTTATTCAACCTTTATTCATATTTGATTTTCATCCTTTGGATATGAAAGTATTTACACTCAAACTGTAAGGTCGCAGAATAGTTGAACAAAGGTATTGAAAGATACTTGGTCTGGAATTATTCCCAACTTCACCCTCTTTGTTCTCCAACATACACATGTGCTAATAAGTTTTGTTAAACTCAGTCTGGATGCCTGTGATACTTCAGTAATAAAAAAATATCTCAAACTGACCAACTTTCTTCATGTATTAAAAAAAAAAAAAATCTATGCCAAGACCCTTGGGGTATTCTGGATCTTGTAACCAGCTCTCTGTCACAGCAATATATATATATGTATGTATCTCTGTTGTTAGTGCATCTTTTCCTTTCCTGATTAAACAGCAACAGCTACCATTAAGTTCCTGTAGGCATGACCCAGATTGCCCTTTGTATGTGGGTCCAAACCACATATAAATTAAAATAATGATGCAGTGAACTCCAGCTACAAAAGTTTATTTTCTTTTTCAACATCCACAAATCACTCCGCAATTTTAATGAGATTTTTCTCCACTTACAATATACCCAATTAGTGAGCACTTCTCTAAGCTTTACAATTTTGAGAAGCTTTAGGCAGAGAAACCCAAAGAGGCTGATAGAGCTGGTATTGCTACAGAAAAGAGCAAGAGCTAATATATACAGTAGAGCTGCATTATATAGATTACTCTGGCATAAGATGATGACTTTTGCAGCTGCCTTCTGGAATTGAGTGGCTATACATATGAAGTATAACTCAGTATAATTGCTTTGGTTAGGATGGAGAGGTGAGTGCCACTGGAAGTGAAAATTCTCATTTGCGGAAAGTATGATCTGAAGTTATACTTCATTAGGCTAATGGTAATAATGAAATTACAGTGTTTAAAACTCTGTAGTTACATTAACTCGCAAAAAAGTAAATTTACCACAAAGGATAATCTGGGCTCATGGGTAAGACAAGACACTCCACAGTTATCTGTAACTGCTACACAGATGAACAGGTATGCAATTTACATGCAAGACTCAAAGTACATAACTAGAAGCCACATACTAGAATAACAGACATTTGACCTAAGAGGTAACTGTGTTTTAAGTCACTGGATTTCAGGGTTGTAACAAGCTTAGTCCAAAACTTGGGACTTTCTTCCCCCAAAGATTCCTTTACACCTGAGTAAGTAACCACACTGATAGTGTCACACAGGCAAGTTCCAGGGTGTCTCCAACACACCACGCAGCATAAGATGTCATCAAAAGATCTTCAGGTATTTCAGAAGGAGGGATGAATTGGTTAACTGTTAGCAATTCTAGAATTGATTTCCACCAGAAAGCGAGTACACAGCCTAAACAAGACCGTACACCAGCGTTATACAACTGACATGTTACATGTGACAAGTTGTAATAAAGCCATCACCATTTTTTTTGCCAAGCATTTATAGCATCGGTCAAGTGTTTGCAGAGCTACCTAGTTCAACCTGTAGAGATACGGCAACATCATCTGTACCTCTGTACCAGCTTCCTGTGTCTGCCACTGGATGCTATAATCCCTTGCAATAACACAATCTAAATTCTTGAAAGTTCCCCCTGCGTTCTCCCCATTTTCTACAGGTCCTGGTTTCAGCTGGGATAGAGTTAATTTTCTCCCTAGTAGCTGGTACAGTGCTGTGCTTTGGATTTAGGACAAGAATAATGTGATAACACACCGATGTTTTAGTTGTTGCTAAGCAGTGTTTATACTAAGTCAAGGACTTTTCAGCTTCCCGTGCTCTGCCAGAGAGGAGGTGCACAAGAAGCTGGGAGGTGGCACAGCCAGGACAGCTGACCCAAACTGGCCAAAGGGATATTCCATACCATGTGACATCATGCTCAGTACAGAAACCAGGGGGAGTTGGCTGGGGGCAGCGATCGCTGCTCAGGGACGGGCTGGGCATCGGTCAGCAGGCAGTGAGCAATTGCATTGTGCATCACTTGTTTTGTATATTCTATTATTATTATTATTATTATTCTATTTGTTTGCTGTCCTATTAAACTGTCTTTATCTCAACCCACAGGTTTTGGGTTTTTTTTCTGATTCTCTCCCCCACCCCACCGGGGCGGGGTGGGGCAGAGGGTGAGCAAGCAGCTGTGTGGTACTTAGTTGCCAACTGGGGTTAAACCATGACACTACACGAGAAAAATTGAGATTATAGAAACTTCTCTTCCATATTAATGATACTTAAACACAGATAAAAGAAAAGAGGGAAAGAATAAAAGGTAACAAGTGTAAATCTTTCTCACTCTCTGATGATATGAGCTCTATACTCAGGCAGATAAGAGTCCTTGCTTCTCCTGAGCTCTAAGTCAAAGTCTGAGTTCAAATGCAATATCAAATGGTATTTCCCTTTCTGTCTTGAAGAAGAGATCAGTAGAAATGGTGTGAAGTTGAGCAGGCAATGCTATCTAGCTGAGGAAATTTGGGTCTGAGATCTACAACTTTATACCCCTTAAAAGTATAACAGTGAGCAGAAAATACAGAAAAAGGGCAGACATGAAGCCAAGACATTAAAAGTGATAAAAGCGAAGAACAGTTTGTCTCTCTCCATACCTAGGATACTTTTAAATTGTATATTACCTGAATTTTCAATTCAAGTATCTGGACTATTAAGGACACAGCTGTGTGGACAAAGTTTTCTGTTAACTACCAAACAGTCAAAACTTAGTCAAAAAGGAAATACACTTGGACACATCAGAAAATATCCTGATCTCAAAACAATATTCACCAATAGTAGATGAAGTCTTTAGGAGGGAGGTTGGATTAGATGACCTTTAGAGGTCCCTTCTAACCCAAACTATTCTATGATTCTATAAATAACTGGACACCTTCCAAAAATTCCATGATACAGTTGACAGCTCAGAGATCTTAAATCCACTGTAGCCACTGTTATAAAAGCCAGTTATGTCAACTTCCACCACTCTTGTAACAGATCTCCTTCTTTATCCAGTTCTACATAAAAGGCCAAAAAATCAGTCTTGAGGAATCTCCCCACCACCACCTTTTTCCATGAAATGATTATATTATTTAGGCCATGTTATGAAATTTGCTTTATTTGTGAATCTTTCCCCGTCCTCAAGGTAATAAAACAAGAGCTTTGACACTAATTTTATCGTTCTCCATTGAGCTAGGCACCCCCAGAATGCTGCAATTCACATAATGGAAGTGCACTTCAGTGAACTTTCTATAATGACAGCTTAGTTAGAAAATTTAGACTTCAATGAAAATGTGAATCAGCCAGAGTTAAAATACCATTTGTGGTGAAATTGTTCTGCTAAATGTTAGAGTCCAGGACACTAAACAGAATAGATCTAGTTATTATGTTGAGTTCTATCCGTGTTATTCTGATCAGTACTAAATACCATTTGAAACAAAAATCTGGTGCATTATGAAGCTGATACCTTAGCTGATTATTATATTCTCATTACAACTTCTTTTTTTTAACTGAGCACTGAATGGAATCCTAGAGATTTATGTGAATAACATGTATTTTGTGCTGACAGCAATTTTCCATTGCACTTTCTTACTCTTGAGATTTGCTTAATTTGTTTGTAGACTTGCAAGTCCTAGCACATAACTTACCCTGATTAAAAAAGGAAAAGAACCCTCCCCCAAAACCTAGTTTTAATTTCTCAAATTGTGCTCTGATTAGTCCTTTAGTGAGTACTTTACTGACAAATTTCTGCAAGGATGTTGTTTCTCATGTTCCCACACTAAGACAACTTTTAAATTATAGTTAAGTAAAGACAATTTGAATTCAAAATGTTGAGACAATCAAAGAATGAACCTATTAGGTTATATGAAATACCTCAATGTCATCAGCTTTATACAGGGTCCCATTTGCTGGAGCTGTAAATATTCAAAATTGGTGAGCAAATAATTTATGGGCTGTTTGGGCACCACATGTATTATCGCTGCCCCAGGGGAGTGCTGGAGGCATTTTGCCTGGAGCTTCATAGCACAGACAGGAGCATACAAATTGTTACGCCTTTCTAAGACTATGCACATGGGAACAAGATAACCTAGGAAAACTCCAGCTGCTCAGGCAAAAAAAGTTTGTGAAATGAGATGCGTTTCTTTACACTGTTGTACATCCATACTCAGGAAGTTTTACACATTTTCAGTGTAAGAGGAAAGAGTCTCTGAACTCCAGACAACAGTTACCTTGAGAATTTTCTTTCAACATAGTTTGTCTCAAGATTTCTTGTGGTGGGAAAACTGCACTGCCATGGCACACAAGGTCCAACAAACTTGCATTGCCCCCCAGTTTTCACCCCAAGTTGTGTCAGGACCGCTGACTTTTCACAACCTATTTCCTTCTCTCCCTAAAGCAACATGAACTCCAGTCACAAACACTTGTGTGAGTTAAAGAAATGTAACTTTACATAGTCATTAGAAAGGCTGTCCAATGGTATCTCCCTTAAACACCTATTCCACGTTACTGTGTGGGTCTTTGTATAGGAAAAATTATTACTTACTTTTGGACTGCTGTTCACATGTGTTTTAGTCAGACCCTCCCAAAACTTTGTGGAAGAGAAACTGTCACCAAGAACAAGCAAACAGCAGAGTTCCCAGAAAGTAAGTCACAGTGAGAACTAATCCCAACTATTCCATTTTACTACCCTCATGCCCTTACATACCCTCAATACAATAAAAGAAGTGTAGTTTACTGCTCCTACAGTACAAGGGGTAGAATTCTGCACAGAGGCTGTTAAAGCAAAGCAACTGATACACTTGGTCAGTAAATTTCCACATTTCCTTACTTTACAGTAACTTGTTTGTGGGCCCATGTTCTGAAGAATGCCTTATTGTAACACACTGCTGCTCTTTAAAATATAATATTTGGTTACAAGATAATGAGACAGAGTAATGAGTGAGATGTCTTAAAAAAAAAAAAAAGGTTGCTGCTTCAGATTATTCCCAGTCAACTGATGCAATTCCATACTATCACATCTAATCCAAAGGCTAAAACTCCTTCTAAACCAGTGTTTTGAATATTGAGCATAGAATAGGATAAACGAAGACAATATTAAATCCTCAGTATCCTCATATTATCTATACCTGCCCATACTATAGGCGTTACCTGTTATATTTATACTAGGTTGTTAAAAGACATCTAGTCATAGTAGCTTGGAGGGAAAATGGCAAATATTTCAACTGATTATATTGGTTTTTATTGGTATGGCTGGAGACTTGCATCATGTCAATGACAAAATACTTTAGAAATGTTGCTGCAAATACTTTCTTTCAGCACTATTATGACGTGCATTAAGCCAGTTGTGTGAACAAAGTCAGAGCTGAAGATGTGCATAATAATTCTCTTAAATATGAAAAGGAAAGAGATTTTTAAAAAGCTTTGCAAATCTTTCACTCAAATATTTCTGTTTACCCTAACACACTATATGCTATGGTTCCCAGCTTCTCCCATCATACCTCTAGCTTCTTTAAACCTCTTTATAGGAACCTTCTCAACATCATTTTTTCCCAGAAACTTGATCCCATTTCTGATTTAAAAATATTAATTGGGTGAAATCAATAAAATAAAATTCCCAAATCTCTGATTTTAATATCTGTTAAGCCACTACACCACAGAAAGACTCAATCTATTGCACAAAAATAAATAAATCAGTCTGTATTCTACCTATAATTTCACAGTTTGCAAAGTATATTCCCTAGATCACCTGCAAGTCATGAGGCATTGTTATTTGCTTATTGTCGTCTTCTTGTGCTACCCTAAACCCTTAATTAAAAAAAAACAAACCAAACACAACTAGTTCAGGACCAATTATCCTGCATGACATTCTAATTTCCCACTCTTTATTTTTTTCCTTCCCTTAAGGCCAGACACAACAGCCATCTCCACAGCTGGGGAGGGTTGGAGACAGCTCTTGCAGAGCTCATCAGTACCATTCTGGGTGCTGGCCAGAGGTATCATCAACTGCAAGCAAGTTGCTCTTTCCCCCGGCGTCTGGTGTGCTGCCTCTCTACTGCTTCCGCCTCTTGCCAGCTGAAAGGAACAGAGACCAGCCACCAAACTTAATCCTCAATACCCATATGGTTGCACAACACACCAGAGCCTGGCCACTGCATTAACCTGAAAAGAATCATCTTTTAAAGGAATATATGGCACAGTACTGCAGCAAATATACAGTGGGTTCCCATAAACAGAGTACAGCTACAGGGTACTATAGTGCAGCTGTTAGGGGTTTTCCAGACTCATTTTCCTGAGCTGCTCATAGGCACGTGAACTTCATGAACAATAGCAGATAAAAAAAAAAAAAAAAAATTAAGCTCAGTGCAAAAGTAATGGCAATTCAGTTCTCATAACACTAAACCACCATCTAACCAGAAAAAATGCCAACAGCAGCCTCCTGCAGACATCAGTAAGGTCCCCATCTTGGGAGAACAGACTACCAATGGACTGTCTAAAACTACAACTGTCAAAAGATAGCAAGCGCTAACAGCTGCAGAGAACAATCCCGCAATTGTAAAACAGCTAATTAAAACCAGAATTCATTACCACTCTGATGGCTGTACAATGACTCATGTGAAACCAGCTTATGGTCCAAGCACAGTTCCCAAGGACCAGGTGTCCACAGTCCTGCAACTCCTGTCAAGATTGGCAAGGTCTGGGTGAGAGTGGCAGCCCTGCACTCCCACGCACAGCCTCTGCGGGTCAGGGGACGGACAGCTCGAGCACCGTGTGCCCGTTATCACTGCCAGCCTGTGACTGCAGGGAGAAAACTCTTATCTAACTGCTGTTGCTTTGTTGCTCTTGCTAGAGCTAAAATCACTTTAAACAATTAAAAAAAAAAAAAAAGTTACTTCATTGAGCCTACTTATGTCAGCAAGTAACTGCCTACAGGTGCCAGGATTGCAAAAACAGGGCTTTTGTTTCTTGTTGTAATTATACATACTACTGGGCCAAACTTTCTGCCAATTTAGCAGTAAATAACTTTGAGAAATGTAAAGGTATCACATTGCATACACTTAAAACTAAAGCATGCTTTTATGTAAACTCCTGGGTATAAGTGTGTAATCTGTAGCCCTCGGAGAAGCACTAAGAAAGCAGTGCGACTCACAAATACTGTACCTCAGCACAGTACTGCCTTAAGTGTTTTGCGTTTTTTTCTGCTTTTTTAATCAGTATGCTGTGCTTAAGTGACAATATAGCAGTTAGACAAGAAGCAGAATCATAAGACCACTTGATTTTGGCTATGTATCCTACTTCTTAGCCATATAGTTTCCCAATATGCTGGGTCACTGGGTATTTTTATCCCTTCTGCCCCGTGTGTTCAGACAGACCAGCAAGGTAAGTATTGTGGAGCACACACTGGAAGGAGTAAGACAGAGATCTCAAGCTCTCTTCCACTAGTTATTCACTAGCCCCTAGGGCTAGATAAAAATAAAATGCCCAATTTAATTTTCAGGAAAAGAAAGTTACCATTATTTATTTAGCTTTGTGTACTAGGTGTTTTCCTAAAATGATGGAAGAAGATGCATCTTTCAGCAACTCTACCTCAGGTTTTCCTACACCATTCTCAGAGATTTAACTTTTCATTAATCTTCTTTTTAAATATGGAAACTGAATGATGGACTTTAAACCAAACAGACGCACAAAAGTAATCAACATTTAATTTGGTAGACTGACCACACCAAGAATCCATTTTGTCCATTTTTTCCCCTAAAAGAACTGAAGCCAGCCATACGATATCAATATTCCAGATGGCTGTAGAAAGTCCTCCACCTTTTTCAACAAAATGTTGATCGTGATCCAAAAGGCAGGAAACTGATTTTGATGGACATGCATGTCTTTCTGCAATGTGACACATCCTAGAAAACGGAAGAAGAAAAGCAATCTCATTTACAAAGAAGTCTGAGCTTAGGATGCAATTTGGAAGATTAGAATGAGGAAACATATAATCGACAAGACTAGTAATTGGAAATGATTTATTGCCTTCCCTTATTAAGCCTATTATTAAGATAGAATATTTTCCTAAACTGACTACTCCTAACTTATATAAAATCTCAATTATTTACATATTTTGTTTTTTTACAAAAACTTCAAGACAACTGTTTCAATAACTTCCATTTAACTAAGAATCAAAGCACTGTTACCTGCATTCGCTCACTAAAAATCTTTAATGAAGCTAGCAACTACCAAGGAATTTGAAAAACTAAACTTTATTCCGCAGTGAAAAGCAATCAACTGTTATCTCTGTGTCTTCATTTTCTGTGCTACCAAAGAAAAGTGTTTCCCAAAGTGACTGTGCCTCTCAGCACACTTTGCCTGCAAAGCCTAATTTTTCCTGACACTTGTCCCAGGGTAAATTTTTCGGAAGAGGTTGCCTTAATTTTTTTTATGATACTTTTTTATGATACTTTTAATGATACTCATATTTCAAAAGGCTAGATTTTAAATATACCAAATTTCTGGTGTCACTTGGATAAATTCATGAAAGGACACAGGAAAAAGGTTTAACAAACCCAACCAAGAACAAATACCACAATTCCCTTGCCCTATCCATCGAGGTCCCTAGCATAAAGATATCATAACATCCTAATCAACTAGAATTTTTTTCCTCAGCTAGCAAAAAAAAAAAAAAAAAGCTGGGGGAAAATCATCTTCCATTTATTTGGCTGCTCAGTAGTTAGGTTAGTCAGAGGCACAAGAGTACCTATATTCAATTCCTTTCTTATCCAAAAGAGATTCAAGTCTGTATTACTTAATTCTTGACAGGTCTTAACCTCTCAGTCCTAAGCAACCATCAACTGAAGCTTATCGTGGTGTAAGAGTAGCTGTCAAAGCTAAGCAATTTTACAAGAAATAATTAAATGTTCAATAGGTTAAAATAAGAAAGCAGATACAAGCAGAATTCTCTAGCATAACTTTTATGATACTTCTATGAATGGTGACACCAATACTAAAAGTCACTGTATAAAATATTAAATGCTTACCTGAAAACACACCTCTCTCTCAACGCCCAAGATTTTCTATGAAATACCTGAGACTGAATTCACAACTGTTTTTCTCCAGTTTATGTCAGCATAACTTCACCGATTTCAACTGAACCAAGCCCATAGCTATTTTTTCCAGCAAGAATCCCCTGACAGCTCCATCAGCACAATAGCAGGTATTTTCCACTTTTGCACAGTGGTAGTTTTCTACTTTCCGAATGGTAGCATAGTCATTCTGCTAGCCGTTTAAAATACAAACTGTATGATGCAAGATACTCACCAAGTTCTGCCCATGATATACTCCATAATAAAAGGTTTTGCCTTAAATCATTTGAACAATAAATGCTACCTGTTATTGACTTGCTTGACATTCCTTTCTGCTTAAATTTCCCTGTGCTCCTTAGTTTTTTGGCCTGTAATGAGTGGCTGAAATAAAAAAGTGCCAGTAGTGAAAGCATTGATACATCGTTCGAACACACATTCTCCACCACTTTACCTCTGTCTAGAATAACTTCCAGAAATGAAAACACCCATTTCCTTTGTCACAAGTGATCACAACTAAATATGAGAAAACTTTGTTCTTAAGAGTAATTTTTCCTTTTTCCTTCTCATTTTTGTCTTTTATCAATATAAGAATGCTGCAAACAACGTCATTTACACTGCAACATCAAATTGATGCATTTTATTTTTGGTCATATCCTGCCAATTTCCATAGATTTTTCAGGCAGATTTTCTTTCAGAGGACTTCAGGGACTTAACAGTAAAATGCTGCTTTGATTTAACGTAGGCATCTTTAAAAGTGTCTTTCAAATCAGTATTTCAAAACAGTTTAAGAAATTCATTGTGTTCGTTGAAACTCATTTCCTCCCAGTCACCTGCTGCAGAAATTCATGTCGCAGTCAGCCCCATGGCTTTCTGGGCATCGCATCACTTTTCTTGACTACTGTCAGCTCAGTTCAGTCAAGCTCTGCTTCAATTTCACATACTGCAGTTGAGAGCAGTTAAGAGTTCTTAAATGTTACCTACTTATTGTCTAGATGAAAAGCCTTATTTTTAAGTATTTCTTAATATAAAAAAAATTAATTAAGAAAAAAAAGGCTGAAACAGTCTTAAAGGTATGAACACCAATGCAGTACAGTGACTTCCACCTGAGTTAACAGTATCTTAAAATCAGTTTTGACTCAGTTCACTGAAAAGGATATGATTCCAAGTCCCCAGATGGCACCAAAATATATGATTTTACTACACACCAACACATGCAACAATGGCAAGAGAAGGACATAAGCCAACAATTTATGCCATTTGTAATGAAATTCAGAGATGCAGCCACTCAGCCCCTCCCTCCTCTGCCTCAAAAGGAAAAGAACAGTCAGACCCAGGATACCTAAGACAGCACAGAAGTCCTTACGTGGAACTAAGCATCACAAGCCCAGTGAAGGGCACAAACTTGACCAAGAAAAAGTCAAACGTGAGCTGTTTGCCTTGACGTATAGGGAGGTCAGAGATAACTGCAGCTTGAACACATGGCTTTGCGTGTCTGACACAAATGGCAACTGTTTCAGAGAGAAATGTAACTGTCACCTCTTTCCACCAGTGCTCCTCCTTCTGTTCCCTGCTTCTACACTTTCAGTCTAGCCAGCGGCAAACACTGTCGGATGTGTTTGAAAACGGATGATCATAACAGGAATTACCATCAAACTTGTCTAAGGCGAGGCCTCAGCTCGTCATGGAGATAAGCTGACAACTCCTAAAGTAATTACATGATGCAGTGATTAATTTAACTGTTAATTTACAGTTTGAAAATTAGATAAGCTATACCATGATACCATTTCAGATCAGGTACAGAATTTCAGATTCTTATAATTCACTCTAAATAAATCAAGCTCTATCATTACCCATAGAAACAAATTTTGCTATTATCCCCATTTAAGTCTCACAAAATAAAGCACCTTGAGTTTAAAAAAAATTAAAAATCATGTTTAAAATTATCAGAAGAAGCAGTATCTTTTTTTTTTTTAGAAAAACTGATGTTGATGGAAAAGAACCAATCTGCTCTCAGGACCAGATAAAAGAACGTGAAGCTCAAAAGCTCGTCAATTTTTCAATCATGTCAGCCATTCTAATTAAAAAATTACTACCTCTTCCTACAAACCCTGCGTGTCTGGTCTTGCTTCTTGGGATACATACATGTATGATTATCATACATAACATGTATGCTCTAACCCTGTAATACCATCTCTTCCCAACTCCCATAGCATGATCCACAAGTCTACGAGCTGCTATAAGATCATCTCCCTACCTCTCACAACAAATTTGCTCACCTTTCCCGCTTACAGACGTAATGTCCTTATAGCAATCACAAAAACAGTGAGGATGAACCAATACTGGCAGAAATAGCAGCAGCTGGGATTAGCATGGGACAGCACCACATGAACTGTTCTTTTCTATGAAGTTCTCCATCAATTATCAGGGTTGAAACATCCACTCTGTGTCTAGGGGGAAAACATTCACTCCTTCCATCTCGGCATTAGAGAGTTCTTAAAGAGAGTGGTGGAAATGTGAAACACGGTAAAAGTGCTCCTCACCAGCTGTATCTCATGGCCTAAATGATTCCAGGATGATCGAAATCAGTAAGGAATTGATATTTGAAAACCTTCTTGCTATTCCTTACATGGACATAAATACAGAGGCCACCCTTTCAGTGTAGCCTTTTCCACATTAAGGATTTGATGATGCACTCAAGATTTTGCAAGAAAATATCTAACAATGTTTAAATAATGTTTAAACTAGTACTTACTAAAATTAAGAAGTAAACATTTAAGTTCTATCCTACTCCATAGGCAAATGCATATTTTCATAGATAAGCCAATTATTTTGAATTTGCAGATATAAAAACATTCAACAAATCATACCTCTGTTTTTAACCAGTAATTAGTTCTAGGTAATATCTCTACACTCATGCACTACAATTAAATACTAATAAAAGATAATTATCCCAGTCTCAAACATCAGAAGGTTACATTTCTCTTTTTTGAATCTAAAATATGCTTTGTTTTTAAATTTAAGGCTTTCAGTTGCAGTCCATCTGATCTTTCATTTGACCTTCATAGTTTCATTTGATCTTCAGTTGTAGATCATCTGATCCACATTTATTTCTGGGGTGTCTTGGACTAATATTTTTGTACTGCAGCAATACTGGAATATGAACACACACATATTTTTCTATCCCATATTGCTGCAGGTTTACGTTTATCTCATATTTGAAAAATATCCTTATATGACTTTTAGATTTCTTCACAATGCAGAGGTGTGAAAGAGATGCTGACATGAATTGTTGGGTCAATGAGGGTTAGTCAATATAAAAGTTTTAGGTTTATAAAGCATATGTGAAGAACAGGATTTAAAAGTGAATTAGTGTGTGTCTCAATCCAGTAAAACTCTAATTAGGATTTCTCACAAGACTTTTATGAGATTCAATTAACAAAAAAAAATTTAGAAGAGTCTATTATTACTAGATATAGAAATACAAAATATTATTAATACATTCTGCAAGAAGTTATTATATGTTACTACAGATTGCATGTATGCAAAGCCAAAAAAGGATAATATTAAAGTATCTGAAAGTGTAATATACATAACTGAGATTCAGTGAGCATAATGTTGAGAAAGGATGAGGCATTAAAAGATTTGTGTCGTGAATTAATGCATTCATTAAATAAAGTAACTTGAACTTTTACAAAGATTTTCTTGAGAACATTATAACTGTATCAATATCTCATTTGCAATTCCTTACAAGCAGCCAGGTTTATTGTTCGGCAGCAAAGCACAGACGTTTTACAAGTCAAACCCTTGACTTTAGGAAAGGTTATGGTGATTGTTCAAGGTCTTAACTGAGAGTTTAACTGTACTAGCACTCTGCACAACTGGTTAACCCAATCCCATACAAGATAAAATGTGTTAGACAAATGCAGTTAAGCAGCATAACTATACACCATGTGCTCGATAACAAAGTAGTCGTTGCTGTTAAAGAACTACCTCATGAGTTTTCCAACACTGGCAGGCTAAAAGCCAGCACTGTCAAAATGACTTTTCTCCTGGGTGGCCGGTTGTTGGTGGTTCAGCACAGATTCCCCTTTCTTGACAAATGACAACTGCTCAAGCTGTGATTTTCTTTCTGCTCTTTTTTTTTTTTTTTTTTTTATTGGTGGCTCTATTCCCAGCGCTCTAATGTGATTCAGCTTCATAGCCAGTCTGATTATATTTCTTCTTGAGATTGCAATTATATTTCTAAACTATTCTTTGTGTTGCTATGAGAATCAAACAAAAGGGAAAAAAAAATTAAGTTTCAAGGAATAAAATTTCCATAATATGTGGTGGCTGTCACAATCTTGCTGATAGAAATAATTACTCCTCCTGATGTAACTACACTAAACAACCAAGAAATATGCATAAAAACTCTTACACATCTATGCAAAGCTCTTTCATAAATGCATATGAAAGAAGAGCTAAATACAGAGATTAGTATACTCTGGGATGCACAGCAGGACACAGATGCCAAGGTGATAGGCCCCTGTTACCTCAGTCCCTGAGACAAAGAAGATACTACCTCTCCTTTTAACAGCAGTGAGGGAAGGCTAAATAGGATACATTGTGATTTTGTGTAAATTTGTGTTTGGCCTTCATGGGATCCACTAGATTATGCATGCTAATCCTCATTTTTGGCTGATAAACTGCAAGTATCAAAAAACAAAAGGGCAAGCTGCTGTAGCATGAGCTAGTGATATTATTCTGAGGTGAGAGAAAACCACATCATCTGCAGATAACAGACATTGCTTACAGATAAAACACATTGCTTTCATGGCTGCATTGGTAAATAGGAAAAAAAAAAATAAAGAACCATTTCCAGTGATGGTGTGGTTCTGCTCTTACCCAAACACCAACGATAAGACAGTTCCATTTATTACCAGGTGCACCTCTCCGATCACCAGCACTTTAGGTTATGGCTACTACAACACAGAGACTGCAGATTGTATGGAAGCACCTGAGCACTGCTGAATTTGCTGTCACGGGTACGTGTAACAGGTTTCAACAGCAGAGCTCCAAACCTACCTGAAAGAGAAGTAAATAAGCAACTAGGCAGCAGCTCTTACAGAACGTTTTGAGCAAAGCTAAATCTAGGTAATCAGTTAAAAGTTAACGCAGGTGGCAGTTGCTGAAATGTAGCCATGTCTATGGACATGTAAGGGAGTGCTACTGGGTATTCATACAGACATCACAGCCAGAAAGCAGTGCAAAAAATATTAGTAGAAAGATAGTTATTGTAGTTCTGCCCTGTTGCTCTCTAAAACCTAATTTGTTTGCCGATGATACCAAACTGAGTGGGGAAGTGGATACTTTGGAAGGGAAAGCCACCCTGCAGGAAGACCCGGATAGGCTGGAAGAGTGGGCTAACAAGAACCTTATGAAGTTCAACCAAGACAAACGTAAGGTCTTGCACCTGGGAAAACATAATCCAGGAGTGCAGCACAAGCTGGGATCTACTCAGCTGGGGAGCAGCTCTGTGGAAAGGGACCTGGGGGTCCTGGTGGACAACAAGCTCAATATGAGTGAACAGCGTGCTGCTGCGGCAAAGAAAGCCAACAGGATGCTGGGTTGCATCAACAAGGGCATCACCAGCAGAGATAAAGAAGTCATTATCCCACTCTACTCAGCGCTTGCCAGGCCACACCTGGAATACTGTGTTCAGTTTTGGTCCCCGCTATACAAAAGAGATGTGGACAGGCTTCAGAGGGTCCAGAGAAGGGCCACAAGGATGATCAAAGGACTGGGAAGCCCACCATATGAGGAAAGGCTGAGAGAACAGGGTTTGTTCAGCCTTGAGAAAAGAAGGCTTAGGGGAGACCTTATCAGCATGTTCCAGTATTTAAAGGGTGGCTACAGAGAAGATGGAGACTCCCTTTTTGCAAGGAGTCACATGGAAAAGACGAGGGGTAATGGGGACAAGTTACTCCTGGGGAGGGTCCGACTGGACACAAGAGGAAAATTTTCCACAATGAGAGCAATCAGCCATTGGAATAACCTCCCCAGGGAAGTGGTGGATTCCCCAACATCAGACACTTTTAAGATTAGGCTGGACAGGGTGCTGGGCCATCTTGTCTAGGCCGTGCTTTTGCCACAAAACGTTGGACCAGATGATCCTTGAGGTCCCTTCCAACCTGGTATTCTATGATTCTAACTAAAGTAAGACCAACTGTTAAACTATTCCATAACAACAGTGTTGCCAAGTTAGAGACTGTACCCAAAATTAGTAGAAAACTTCCATATTGACAACTCTCAAAAGTTACATGCAGACTGATATGGAAAATTCTGCACCAATCTATCTGAGCAAAATTACCTTCCCTGCTCAGTGCAATATCATAATCTATTAATACAGCTCAACACTGCTTCCTAGGGCCAACCATTCCCAGACTCCTCACACCACACCTGTGTGTTTGCCTAAGGGTGGAATTGCACCTGCAACCCAAAGCAACTTGAGCGCAACAGAATTGTAAACTCTCCATCCAGGAAAAGTGCTGCTAAAACACTACCCTGCAGCAAACTCACTAGCAGGCTAAGCTAATAGCTTCAGGGCTGCTATCTCCAGACACCCAGTCTAACTGATGAGGGGCTTACTGATTCAGACTACAGTCACTTTACTTTTTTTAAGTTGCTAAAATCAAACTTAGTGTATAGTGACACCATAATGGTCAGACATAGTAAAACCCTTCTGCACGAAGCATCTAACGAGTAATCACAATCAACTATGAAGGACCAAAACGTCCAGTCCATGTAACCCAGTAAGCCACGGTAATACATATCCCCTCCTTTCCTTCCCCTTCCCAGATCTTAGGCTATTAATTTCTCTCTATAGAGCTACCAAGAGCCAGCCATGTCTTTCTTAGCGTAGGAGAACCACCAAAGCGTCTCTGCAGGAAGAAGTATTACCAGCAAGCATTTTTTGTCATGCCAGTGACACACCAGCAAACATGTCACTGAACCCTCACCAGCTCTTTAACAGCTGTCAGGTAGATGAGTTCACAGACACCATCCTCCTTGAAGGTGAATATTCAAGTTTAGGCAGGGAAAGACAGCAGTTATTTTTAAACTATTCCAAATAATAAGCATTATTTGACATTAATCATCAATGTAATTTTTTTTTTTTACTTCAATAGATTTCCTGGGCCTAAGTTTTCTTACTTACAATATTAAATATTGTAATGTTTAGATATGTTTTCATTTTAAAATATAGAAAAATAATTTTTTAGTGTCTTCTGAATTCATCCCTTTTACTTAGAACTGAAAAACCTAAAGGACAATTATCAAAACCATAAAATGACAGTAAACAGAAGTAATAATAATAATAATAAAAAATAATGAGTATTTGAAATATGCCTCAAACTGGAACTACTTCTCCTAATTACTAACTCAAATATTTCTGGTTTAGATAAAATTAATGACCAGAATCATCAACCTTTTGAATTATTTTAAAAGAAAATTCTGAGTGAGATAGCTTTGAGAAACCAAAACCCTCCTTGGAGTTATCCCACTTAACAACAGATCCATAAGATCATAGAATCATAGAACCATTAAGGTTGGAAGAGACCTCTAAGATCATCGAGTCCAACCGTCAACCCAACACCACCATGCCCACAAAACCATGTCCCTAAGCACCTCATCTACACGTCTTTTAAATACTTCCAGGGATGGTGACTCCACCACTTCCCTGGGCAGCCTGTTCCAGTGTTTAACCACTCTTTCAGTAAAGACATTTTTCCTCACGTCCAA
>NW_008824049.1:630347-634317 GCF_000699105.1 Pygoscelis adeliae
CGCCCTCCGGAAGTCCATGGTTGCAGTTTTGCTGGCCCCCCTCCTTACTTCACCGAGAATTGAGAATTCTATCATTTCATGGTTGCTAAGCCCAAGACGGCCTCCGACCACCACATCTCTCACCAGTCCTTCTTTGTTTGTAAACAGCAGGTCGAGCGAGGCACCCCCCCGGTAGGCTCACTTACCAGCTGTGTCAGGAAGTTGTCTTCCACACACTCCAGGAACCTCCTAGACTGCTTCCTCTCTGCCATGTTGTATTTCCAGCAGACGTCCGGGAAGTTGAAGTCCCCCACGAGAACAAGGGCTAGCGATTGAGAGGCTTCTGCCAACCACTTGTAGAACGCTTCATCCGCCTCTTCATCCTTATGAAGTTATTACCAGATGGTAATAACTTATCCAACTCTCTACAAGAGTAGCTGTGAGCTTGGATAAACAGTGACTGAATTACACTATATCTGTATCTATGGCAGATGCAAACTCAATTCAGAAGGAATTCCTTAATTTTCCCCAATCAAAAAACATCCCTCCCACTCTGCCAAAAAAATCCCCTCCACAACTGAAAGGTTAACCATGAAAGAGTGGAACTGCTCTCATGGCAGACTAGAAATTATCCCCAACCCTGTTCTCAAAAGTGGGAATTGTCCACAGTTTGTATCTTATAGATTCCCAGCTCTTAGTTTGGGAAGAATTCAAAAGCAGTCATGAGTTTGCAATAAATTAGAACGTACAAAGAGCAGCATCTACTGAGCTCTGTAGCTAACAAAAGAAGAAAATTATTTAGCTGGCCTGCACCCTGTCTTTTTACAGTGATTAGATTCATTACATGTACACTTCTCCAAACAATTTTAATTCCGTCACTGTCAACACAAGTTCTTCAAAGCAGTATAGGAGATAATGATGACTTTATTGGACCTGTTGGCCACTTTGTTACATCCAGCTGTGTTCTTCTGTTCTATGGCAGTTAAGGGATTTTGTGGTGCTATTTCTGAGCATGATACAGCAAGAAGTCACACAGATCTAAATCTCTAAGTTGCTCAGGTTGTATTTCAATCCTGGAACTTAGAGATGCTGCCACCAAGAGTTTTGAAGACGTAAATGGCATGCTGACAGCTGTTGTCAGTGAGGACAATGAAAATTGGCAGATTTAGCCAAGTATGAAGCATGACAAATTGCAGGAAAGCAAAAGGAAGGCAGTGATTCACTCAATTCAGAAGTAAGATGACATTTGCTAAGAAGCTTGTGGGAATTCTTCAGACAGTCTGCAAGATGTGCTAAATGTTACTTGCATTATAACAAATCATAAGGTATCGACTGCAAAATCATTTCCCTTTAATGAAGACTTCTCAAGGAAAAAAAAAAATCAGAGTCAATTAGAAGAATGAAACTACAAATATGTTGTGCTTTACATATCTCTGAAGCATGAAGAATGTAATAAAGTGCATTTAATAAAAAGGAACAGCAAAATCGCTGCAGCTTATCAGATTGACAGTATTTTTGAGTTTATGGCATGCTTAGGAGGTTTCGCCTCCTCTCTTTACATCTACACTAGTGGTACATTTTCCAAAAACATGTAATTCTGCATGAAAAAAGATATCCTACATATATCTGTTGTTTCTTACCACTGGAGTGGAATAGTCACTTCTTTTCTTCTCAAAAAGTGCATCTCTCACTGCATCAATGCTTTACAAAACAATAGTTGAAACCATGACCTACATTTGCTAACATCAATAGGAGGGTTTTTTTTATTTTTGACAGATTTTGGGGGTCTTATACTAAACAGGTTTTGTTTTGTCTGTTGGTCATATTTTCAGCTTTCATAATATTTGGTTTCACTTGCTTTAGAATCTGAGTGTAATTCTGATTTTTCATTGTACTGCTGTCGGGTGACAACTGAAAAAAAAACCCAAAACAAAAAAACCCACTTTTTTAAGTACTACCTGTCATCCCAAAAGAGCTCTGCAAACTGATATTAAAGAAGTATTAATTTTCTTCCAAAATACTACTGTCTTTAGGAATACATATAATTACCTTTGAAGTTCAAAGAATTAAAGCAACAGTGTATTTCAAAACTGTAACAGAAACCAGCATGCATCTGAATTTCAAAGTTACATTTTAAAAGCAGAACATAAAATTTAGCTAGAGCCCATGATTCTGCTATTATGAATGGAAGAAACAACAATACAATAGACAGACTTCAAGGTCCTTGAAGCAGTCTGTCTCACTACATCTGCCTGATTTTTGACATGCAGCCAAAAAAGAAACCTTGAACACGGCCTGTTTCACATCTTCTGGGCACATGGCACACTCAAGGACACCTCATTCATGTTCGCAGAGTTGCATCATTATAGCTTTAAGGAGACTCATTCAGCCTAACTCTAGGCACCTAACTTAGGCTTGCCTGCTAGTCTCCATGGGCTTCCTTACAGAGAATGGAGAGCAACTAGGTTTTTTGAAAAGGTTATTCTGAATAATGGCCTATTCTAGGTGATGTGGACTGTTTCTGGAGACACCTAATTTCACCTCATTTCTACAGGGAAAATCCCAGAGAGACTAGCCAGCTACATTAAAGGCCTAACATAGATGATGTAAAGATTGATTGCCTGCACTCCAGCATCTACGTGCTCCCTTTCATTCTGTCTTTATTTTTTATCTATTCTTATACCAAAGTCCTTGAAGGTAAAGAACCATTGACATTGCATCAGTAGCAATGCTATGCTGTTTTTCATAATTTACCAAAAGGCACTATATCAGAAATACCCTTTTTTCTTAATGATTTGACTATCATGTAACTTACATAGAGATAACCAAGAGAAACAGCAAGTACCACCCACAAACATCCCTTATCTCTCAAGTTAGAGCTGTTCAGTTAAACCCGAGGGGTGACAAGTCTACTACATTATGTCCCACTCCTTGGCCCCTCCATGGCAAGAAGTGACAATTACAGCACCCTAAGTGACATATTTAATTAGATACCATGCTTTTCTGAGCTAAGCAAGTGACCCATAACACCTCAGCTAAGGCATGACATTTTATTGCAACCTGAAACCAGGTAAAAAACTTTACTCCTAATTTAGATGCCCATTCTTTCTTATTAGGTAAATTTTCATACACTTAGTTCTGGGGGATGGTGGGTACACAAAGGAATAAACCAAGATTTTTTTCTTCTCCTTCATATTTTATAATAAAATAATTTATAATTATTTAAAATTATTAAGAACCAGCTTTTCATATTTCTAGTTTAAATGAAAGTCTGACTTGGAAACACAGACCATGCACAGCACACACAGAGGAAACCTGGTCATGTACTTAGGAGTCAATATATGGATTTCAAAAGATAGGTTTTAGTATTTATGTTTGAGAATACATTTTAGCCCAACGCTCTGCATGTATTTTGGTCATTTTTCTAAATATAAATTACCACAATGTGTTACACATAGCTCATTATTATTACAATCTGAGCAGCCTCAAAGTCCATTCAATAGCTCTTGATCCAGATGCAAATTCAACATGTCTCAATAGGCAATAAGATCTTGAGGGCACTCACAAGGCATGTGCGGGACAACCAAGGGATCAGGCCCAGCCAGCACGGGTTCATGACAGGCAGGTCCTCCTTGACCAACCTGATCTCCTTCTATGACCAGGTGACCCGCCTAGTGGATGAGGGAAAGGCTGTGAATGTGGTCTACCTGGACTTCAGTAAGGCCTTTGACACTGTCTCCCACAGCATTCTCCTAGAGAAGCTGGCGGCTCACGGCTTAGACAGGTGTACTCTGCACTGGGTCAAAAACTGGCTGGACGGCCGGGCCCAGAGAGTTGTGGTGAATGGAGTTCAACCCAGTTGGCAGCCGGTCACGAGCGGTGTTCCCCAGGGCTCAGTTTTGGGGCCGGTCTTGTTCAATATCTTTATCAATGATCTGGACGAGGGGATCGAGTGCACCCTCAGTAAGTTTGCAGATGACACCAAGTTGGG
>NW_008824049.1:635033-652822 GCF_000699105.1 Pygoscelis adeliae
TAAACATTGGAACAGGCTGCCCAGGGGAGTGGTTGAGTCACCATCCCTGGAAGTATTTAAAAGATGTGTAGATGAGGTGCTTAGGGACATGGTTTTGTGGGCATGGTGGTGTTGGGTTGACGGTTGGACTCGATGATCTTTGAGGTCTTTTCCAAACTTAATGATTCTATGAAGATAGTGCAATCTGCTCCAAATCTGGCCAGGCAAATCAAGTCTGGGACATACAGTCCTGCAAAGAGTTCCTGCAGACTGAAAATACCATGTAAATAGACATGGGCAGTGAAGTGCCAGCCAGTTGTAGTCTCTCAGCTCCAACAAGTAGTTTATGTAGTTTAATGTGAGAGAATGTAGACTAATGAGGACTGGGACAAAGGCTGAGGTGGAGGAGGAGGTTACTGAGGGATCAGTGAGTTTTGCAAGCCTAAACATGCTTTTGAAAAGCTTCCCTAAATGAATACTATGATTTCTCCCACTTGCAGGGAGAACCAAAGCAGAGGCAGGGATGCCATTCGTTTCAGAGGGCATCACCAGTTCCAGAACTTCTTTCCTTACAAATTTCCCACCATCCAGTTCAGCCATAGCCCCTTGCATGGCAACCTGCTAACCAGGTTGCTTTATTCAAATACACTTCAGAGGAAGACATTTGATCTGCTTTAAAAAAAAAGCTCAAATATTTGCACATTTCTTTGGTATAGCAGAAAAATAACATAACGGGCTGGGCACATCACTCAGGAGCAAGCAGAGGTCACTAGATTGCAGCAGAATGAAACTAACCCTGTTGTGAGATGGCTCTCAGGCAAGGTGATACAAATCACCCACTGAACAGACCCTTCTCCATCGTCCCTGGTCATACAGATGCGACTGCTGACCTCACACACTTCAAAGAAGCTGGATCCAAAGAAGAGAGAAAGCAAAAGACTTAGAATCAAAACTGTTAATGTTATATATAATATAATTTCTCTACTTTTGAATTTCACTTAAAATAGGAGCTCAGCATAACCTAAATCAGATGGTTTCACATTCAATAGCCATAATCGCTGTGGATGAAGGGAGGCATTGTCTTAGGCTGTACAGAGGTAGAAGCTTGACTGTAGTCATTTGGAAAGACCCCTCCTTAGAAGTTATCAACAACCTAACAAAGTTTGAGAACATGTTGTGGACCCTAATTCATATAACTTATAGGAACACTGGAGAAGAGACTTATGAATGCAACCCACACAACAGGCTTTGTTTTCACTTCCCCCCCAAAAAAATCAGTAAACTTTTAACAAGCTTTCATCCAGCTTTCTACTCTTCACACACAAATACTGCTGCTTCCCCAAGAGAGTTAGGCATTTGCAAGCTCTGCTGTACATGAGAAAAAAAATTGAGCAAGACATTCAATATTTTTGATAAAAGAGAGTTAAAAAGGAAATCTAAAATCCCTAATGTTGCCCTCCATATCAAAAAGAAATACTTTTATCTTCATAAAAAGCTTACAACAACAAAAAAAAAATTCTAAGTCCCAATTTCTTAGCGATCAATCTTTCAAAGCTAAGATGATGAGAAATAAACCTTTTGTAAGAAGTAGGAGAAAAGGCTTTGCTATGTGTCTAAATTCATCTGCAGCCCTAGATTAACCCGTTGTCTCTTTCCACTGCTAGAAAACACTCAAGGTTTCAATTTAATACTTCTTTTCTTATTAAGATAAGCATGAGCTCCGAAGTCCAGCTCTGTATCCTGTTTGGGCTACTGAAAACTGGGCAAAATCTACCTGTTAGGTGCTGCCATCCTGGAAGTGACGGTGGTAAGTCCCAGCTTCCAAGGGAGATGGTATAAATTTTATAATTTGAGCCTCCTCTGCTGAGATGAATCCTTCACTAGTAGAGAGGAACAAAATCACTTCTGTGTCTCATTAACACCTCCTACTCTCAAGGATAAGATTTGCCATCTTTAATCAGTTATTATTTCCCAGGGATTTATTCTCCCTGTTTTTTTTCTCTGCTTTATACCATTGAATTCACAGCAAAAGCAATGGAAACCAGGGTAACTATTCTGACAAACATTGGAGTTTAAAAAAAAAAATATGGCTGTGAAAGAACAATTACACCTCCCCATGGCATAAAAGCACAACAGCGTGATTTCAGAGCGTTTGGCTTCTCAATTCAAATGTGCACCAATGTTTTCTTGAAACAAACCGTATTTCTTGAAAATAAAATACTTTTAAAACTCACTTTTTCCTTCCTCCCCCACTTCTTCTTTACTAATGTTGGCACACTCTGGAAGTCCTCGTATTATCAGACATCCTCCTTCTGCCTTTGATCATAACAACACAAAGAAGCACTCCTCCCAGATGAGGAAAATGAGGAATGGCAAAAAGAGGAGAGGAGAGGAGAGGAGAGGAGAGGAGAGGAGAGAAGAGAAGAGAAGAGAAGAGAAGAGAAGAGAAGAGAAGAGAAGAGAAGAGAAGAGAAGAGAAGAGAAGAGAAGAGAAGAGAAGAGAAGAGAAGAGAGAAAAGAAAAGAAAAGAAAAGAAAAGAAAAGAAAAGAAAAGAAAAGAAAAGAAAAGAAAAGAAAAGAAAAGAAAAGAAAAGAAAAGAAAAGAAAAGAAAAGAAAAGAAAAAGAAAAGAAAAGAAAAGAAGCTGCTGAAATCGAAAAAATAATTAAAAAGTACCACTTCTTCCCATGTAGCATCATTATTTTCCTTTCACCATTCTGGTCCTGAAGCTCTGTTGACCTTTGCAGGGTCACACTGAGCAGCACACCATGCATATGTATGGTAGTTCAAAAACAGCATTACAGTGAAGGTAATTTAATGGAATTAGGGTGCATTTTGACTTCAGTAACTGCAGTAGACATAAAGGGAGCCCTTGAACTCTGTATACTTCCCACATGGTGGCCCTTTGGTTTGCTTTGCATCTTAGAAATTCTACAAGGAAGCCAGCCAAAATAAAAAAGACAGTTGCTCAGCTTTTACATTATAGTTCAGTCGGATTTAAGGCTTGCCCTTTATTTTTGTGGCAGGAAAATAAAAGGGATAACAGGCGGGACAATTCTCTATATTATCATGAGCGTACTTGTGCACTGGTTTTTATAGTGCTGTGCTCAATGGATGTGATGTTCCTCCCCAGGAACAGAGCACACTAAGTTCTGTAATGGCAGAAACTGCTGTTTTAAACTGATTTAAGGTCACTGAATGGAAACATACTCACTGCAAATGTCTCTAAGTTTCATCTTGGCAATATCATGCAGTGGTGGCATGGTGTACGAGCGAGGGGGAGACTGCCAGCATCAAAGTACATTTTGTGCTTTTAAAGCCAGCTGCAGCTCTATTTAAATTAGCATCAAAAAGTGAAACTATTAAAGGATAAGCACCCCAATATCAAGTTGTTTTCCAGTGCAGTCACAGCCATGCATACAAGGAATCACTCCAAGGCCATAACGAAGGGAAAAAATTTCCTCAAGCTCACTGAGTAATCTTAGTTTAGATATTCCCCTCATTTTAATGAATCTCATCTATTCTGCTTCCTTTTATTAGATGAATTTTTAGGTATACAGGAATTTAGCAACAATCCTCCTGCTGCCCTACGATTCTTGAGGAACATATTTAAGCCCTCACAGACGTATGATACCAATCACTCAATGTAGATCTCAGCACTTCTGACTTCCTTGAGAATTTCTCATGCACCTACATCTTTATTCAAATAAAAAAGCCAGACAAACTTCTAATCATAAATTTTGTCTTGTTAACAATAAATTACTAACTTCCTTTTAACACTGAGAAGCACAATGGCGGTCCACACTGAAGATGAATGTGAAATACCTTACCAACCCACAAACATTGGAATGTTACAAGTATTAAGATAAAAATTGAGTACACAAAATCTGCCATAAATGTGGGAAAACAAACCCCACACTTTGAAATAATTTTAATATTTCTTTTCAAGAATTTGAATTGATGGAATTTAAATCAAACTTCAATTTTACAGGCAGGGGGTTGATTTGCTTTAATTTCTTCTTAAATTTTCAACACAAGAACTTGAATTTTTTTAAATAAAAAAATCCAATCTGTCAACTGCATGAAATATTTTTCAAGATGGTTGATGAGAAGAACAAATCAGAATAAACTGGCTGTCATCAGTAATTCACTTTTGACAGATCAGCACATATCAACAAATTTCATGGGAAATACCTGTTAAATTCCCCTCTCTCAGAAACAGTTTTTATCATGGAAGAGAAGTGGACAAGATAAGAGAAGTAACTGATGTATTATCCACGATTATCTTTCATTATTTTCATTCTTATTTAAAACGCCTTTCCTTACTGCTGCTCAGAGTGATTCAATACACACACAAATCACCCACGTCTTCCCCAAGATACCTATCTTTATAAAAACAGAATTACTCAGTAACAGAATATCAGATAGAAAAATCTCAATAAACATCAGCAGGTTCTTGGAGTATGGTAGCTCTGAAAATAAGATGTTTAATAGCATTCTTTCTGCTGTTTTGCACATTCTGAAACACACATTAAACACATTTATTGATTATGTAGTTGGCAAGTCAATGTAGCCATTCCAACTGAAGATGCCCACATGTTAACAAAGAAAAATGCGCCATATATCTACTTACATTTCTGAAAGCCAGCAGTACTCACACAGCATACCGTTGATTGACTTTTAATTGCACCCTATTAAAATGTTACCACTGAATTAAAATTCCCTGAAAATAAAATGTTATTTAACACACGTGCCAGCACATCTCTACAGTGGTTTGCTGGCACTGCAAAAATCAACAGTACTACAGAGAAAGGTTCCAGTACAGCTAAATACACAAGTTTAAAACATAATAAGAACCTGCCATTTTATGTATCAGTTCAAAGTCTATAAGCTTATAGATCATAATTCAAAAACATTTTTTTTCTTTAAAAAACAGCTTACAAGGTATTTTGCTTTTAACATCTGGAAATCTTACTGTACCACTTTAGAAAACTTTAATAAATAGAAAAAAGCTTTAATATCTTCTCTACATATAAAAATAAAATATGCACTTTCTGTTCATAGTCTTATTATTTCGGATGAAGGAAAAACCAGCAAGACAAGAACCAAAAGTAAAATCCAAAGGAAAGAACGGTGTGGCATGTGCCTGTTTGGAACACACTACGCTACCAGCAAACTCACAGTAACAGTTGCAAATGGATACTCATGAAAGTGAGTTAATGTGAACACCATTCACTGATCCAGTATGTTACAGATTTGAATTTATTTAGATACCTTTGTACCATCTGTTATCACAATTAAGAAAAGAAAAAAAAAAAACCAACAGTGAGAACAGTGAGAATAAAGGAGCCACTTACAAAGCCATGAATTTTAAGCAAACTTCTAAAATCTTACTTTGTATTATAACCCTACAACATTCCCTGAATTTCTCAGCATCTTGCTGGGATTTCACAAAGGAATAACTTCCTTGCACCTTTCTTCCATCCAGGAGGAAGAGTCGTCTTCTGCAGCGAAGGCATGAATTGCCTTTCACTTTACCCTTAGGACAGCAGGGGCTGTAGGTCCCACAGCCCAAAGCCCAGCTGTGCACTCAGCAACCCCCAGACAACAGCACCAAACACACACAGACAGCCCTGGATGCTCTATTACCAATCAGGGAAGGATTTCATCATCCTGTAGCACTGCAGTTACCCTGGATGCCAACGTCATTTACTTGGCTTGCACAAAGAGATCACAATAAAATAAAAATAAAATAAAAAATAAGAAAAAAAACTGTTCCTTGTTGAAACATTAGTCCACCCTTCACCAGAACCAGTCTTTTTAATATCTTTCAGTACAGATAGGAACCTATTTAGATATCTAAACTTTCTCAAACTTAATGGGATCTAATTGCATTTGAAATTCCCATGAGGTGTTTAAGTACATTTAAAAAAAAAAAAAATCTAGTGCTGGACAACTTGAGATTAACAGTTTCCATTTAAAGATCCAAATCTCTACAGGTATTTAGAAGTTGTAGCCCAGGAAGGAGTAGAGACAGAACCATCCCCAAAAATCTGCCCTTTAGATTTGTAGTCCCTCAACACATTTAACATTCTGAACCTACTTAACTTGATAATCTAATATTATAACTCTCAGAGCTTCTTCTTGCTAATGAATTTTGATTTCACATGTGCTAGACTCTGGCACTGCAGAAAAAAAATAAAGAATCAGAAGCAGCTGATTGGAAAGAAAAAAACTTACTTTTTTTTGAAATGTTAAGTTTGCAGCAATCTTTTAAAAGTTTGCATTTCTACCAAACTCCAATAAGAAATTAAAAACTAATCAGAGTGATACCACTGAATTTGTCTCAGGTATTCAAAATTATTTGTCTAAGAAATGGAGCCCATTTTTATACTTGGAAAATGCCTCAGTCAAGTATGTGCCTTGCAGCTTTTCACTATTCAAATTATTGAGTGATTCATCCAGTTATGCCATCATTCACTTGTATGCCCTGCCTATGTATCCAGTGCATATGGAAACCAAAATAGAGTAATTTTAGGTTTGTTAAGGTATTGGTCTGCATAACATTGCAGGGTCTGTTACAGGTAGTTAGGTACAGGTAGTCATTTAATGGTTCTTTTACTTTTTGAAACACACAATAGTCAATATAGGCAGGTGGGCATAAATGCAGACTAGTGCTTATACTGTGCCACAGCATAATCAAATATATAGAAACTATCTGAAATTTCTTGGTGTTTTTATTCTCTTTTTCAAACTTGGTTTTTTATCTGCACCTTGGAATTGTGCTTAGCAAAGTTCCTGATTGACCAGAAAACTGAAATTCAGTTTTATTCCCTACCCAACAGATCTTATATTCAATTTTCTTTTCTTATTTCAACACCAAATAATTGCTTGTGCATGCATGTGAACAGTTGCTATTTAAATGCTTGTGGAGAGCTCAATTTCTGGCTCATTTAATTGCCTGAAGCCATTGGCTAAGAAGATCTAAGGAGTCGTGTAAGACTATGTAATTTATTTTATCTGCTCAGAATGAACCCTCTGGTCTCCTTTGCGATAGCGATGGTGTTTGTCATCACTCCATAATTCACAAGTGTCATTAATTGTATACATGCACAGTACCCTTTGGAAAGTGTGCATTCACATACCCTTGCCTCTCTCATTTTATTAGCTGCATAATGCCAGGCCTCCTGGCATTAGGGATTAGGAAACACGTCTCACTGATGGATTGTTGGGTCCCACCTGTATATGCTCATCCATAGTTCATAATTCTGCCAAATGCAACTTTTGCTGTGCTGTAATTCACAAGCCATTTACTGCAGTCCTTAACGACATTTTTGTCATTCCCACACTAACGTTACATCAGCCCATTTGTTCAATCCCTTCTACACAATAACAACGCTGTACAGTACTGTACTATACACTGACAGTACGCACGGCTTCCAGGGATCATACTTCAAGCATCTTTCCCACTGAGACTAAGACGTTCTATAGCGAGGACTCAAAGGGGTTTGGACTGAAGGTTTAATTTGGGGCTTTTCTCTGGGAAAGTTAAGCTCGTGTCTGTGTAACCTGCCTCATCCTCATTCACACCACTCCGATTCTTGCAATTATTGCCACAAGAACAAACTCTCGGATTTGGAGTTTCCAGTGTAGTCAGTGAAATAAACGACTACTCTGAATGCATTAAACACTTCATATTGTGGCCTACAGCTTCCCCACAGAAAAGGAAGCTGTAATCAGGAAGCAAAGATAGAACAGAAAGAGCCAGAAATAAAACAAGGAATACTAGAAAAGGTCAGAGTAGCTCTGCACAAAGCGTGCAGGAAAGCTTCGGATTTCTTCCCTGACTCCTGCTTGTATTCCTCCTGTCAGCGTACCTCGGACTACCTAAAGAAATTCACAGCTCTGGCTACAAAACCGGAGGTCATCGAGGGTATTCCCACCAGGTGTCTCTGCTTTTCCTACAAAAAATTTTGACATGGCTCTGCAAGGATGGTAAACCTGCCTGGTGTTCCTGAAGTACTTAAAAAAGGGATACAAGACTGTTCAAAAGACCAGAGGTGTCCAGCGTTAGCCCATCCCTTGTCCCATTAAAGTCTGGATAAAATTCCTGTCAACTGCAAGGGCACAGGTAGAAAGTGCCTATGGAAAAAAAAGAAGGAAAAAAAAAAGAAGTAATACAGTTTTCAGTACAGCTTCTACTCAGATTTGAATAATCATTACCTCACAAAACTGAATTCCCATCAGGCTGGGTATGGTGAGATTTAGAGTGTGTGTAAGCGAGTTATTTGAGGTAAGCTGTAGCTACGCGCCTGTCTAAACTGCATTACCCTGTAAAGCATTTAGCGATGCTTTCAAATAAGTAAATAACATAAAAATTACACTTCTGCAGGTAGTTTTGTTCTGAGTTTGTTGCTCAGCTGATATATCAGTCAGATATTTCCTCTGAGCACTATGTTTTAGTTTCAGATACTCTGACATACATAACACAGGAAGAATTATCAACCTTTGGTATGTTTAAAAGTGCATTTTTCTGATATTGGAGTAAGCATTTGGTAGTGTTCATCAATGGATTTATCATATTCTTTCCAGAAGGTCTTGAAAATGACAGTAAAAGTTACATCCCTTAATGTCTTAAATGGTTAATGCAGGCTTTTTCATCAGTTTGCTCTGAGATCGAACTCTCCATAGGTTACCAGACCTTATAGCAGCACAGAAACAGTCAAGATAAATGAAGGGTTGTCTCGTTGCCATCACTTCAAAACAAATTATAACTAGGGATTTTCTATTTTGATGATATGTGTTCAACATAGATAAATTCATTATCTTCACAACATGTACTAAACTTAACTGCATTCCCAAAAGATTAAAAGCAGGCATCAGCAAAAGAGCATCTGCTTTTTACCCTCATCATTGCAGTTTATAACCTAAGACACTTGTTCACATATAAAGCTGTAGGAACAGGGACAAATTCAATTTACCCTTAGTGAGGTGAATGGTTCCTGTTCTGTGCTCAGATGGCAAGCAATGCTAAGTCCTGCACCATGTTGCTTATGCCTGCCAAGTCAATACATATTATGGGACTGAAAGGATAACAGTTGAGGGGAAAAAAAGAGACAGCATAAAAATTCATCTCTTTCGGCCTTTGTATACAGCAGACCACTCAGAAGGTAGAGAGCCGCCTTCTGTTTTGTTCACACTCTTTCTCTAGGGCTTACACTCAAACACTGGAGCTGATCCAAGGAGAGACTGAGCCTCTTTCCTATTCCTTTCACTCCAACAGCAATCAGATGACGGCTATTTCAGCCACTTGAAAATATTTACTGCTGTAATTTCTTCCTATTTAGGAATTATGATCTACAGAAGAAACATCTGGGGTCAGGTTAAGTATTTATATGTAAAGAAGAGGGGTTTTGCTAGTTTGATTTTGCACTCTGCTCCTCTGGTTCAGGCAAACGCAGTGAATAATGACATTCACTAATGATAAAATTCAGGTTCCAGCTCGCTGCAGCCTAAGTGCACTGACTCTGCGCTAACTTGCTCTATGAGGTCCAGTAGTCCTGCAAAGCATTCAAACTAGCCATCTATCAGAATAACAAAACCACAAGCAAGTTGAACAGTTTTCATTAAAAGAAACTTGAATAAAAAGATTTTGTTCTGAATGGAGGCAGGGCTCTCCTATGAGGCTTGTTTTCATGACTCTTCTTTTTCTTTTTAAACAGAATTCACAATGCTCCCATTTTCTATTTCTTCCTGCAAAACACTTTAGATTTCCTGAAATTGAGCAACTGAAATAAAAATTAATTAAACATCAGACTAAAGTGAGATTATCGGGCTTTATAAATTCTTTCCTTTGGGATAGAGGCTTCTGTTCAAAAAATTTTAAAGAAAAAAAAACCCTAACTCCACAATGTTTTCCTATTAAGCTACTTATCAAAAGCTTTTTAGGAAGGAAAGAAATTATAATGGCAAATGAAACTCATGAGTATAGTCTATTCATTTTATGGAAAAGAAAAAAAAGAGCAGTAGCGGGGTCATATGCAATAGACTTTGCGCTCTCTGTGACATCACTCAGAGATTCTCCAAACGGAATGAGTTAAATTATCTTGGGGGAAAATAGCAAGATTTTGTACACTGGAGTTATTTATCCATATTTCTCTCTTGTTTGTACTCTCAGAGGCATCATCCATGCACAGACTACAAGGTAAATGCAACAACTGTGATCAACTAGCCTCCAGCGGAGCACAGGCCACAGGATTTCCCTGAATTAATTCATCATACAATGCCCATTTAGGGATCTCACTGACAAAATACACATTCGACTCCAGCTCCTAGTCCATACCTGGAAAAAGCATCCATGCACCAGTGATGCCACACATCTATGCATTCCTGTACCACGGCAGGGGGATTGGACTAGACGACCTTTAAAGGTCCCTTCCAACCCTAACTATTCTACGATTCTATGATTCTACGTACATATACACCTTGCTCAGAAAGCCTTACAACTCAGCTGCCATCCCAGCTCTACTCAGCTGACCTCAGAAAAGGGAAAGCTCTTTAGGTCTGGAGCCATCTCTATGGCTCCAGTCACAGTCCCAGTTCAGTCTGGAGCTGTACACACAACATATAAATCTGAACACCCTCAGATCTTCATATGTTCTTTTATATATTCCCTAGAAGAAAGCATGGCACGTAAAGACCAGCTCAAGTGTTCCCAATGGGCTGAGCTGGACAGATTACAAAGGTCTTATTTCCACCAAGAATGCTAACTTGATGCTTGAATGATCTTAAGACTGTCTTAAGCAGTTTTAAAATCCTCTGGAACTCAATTTTCCTGAATTTATTTTCCTGAACTTTGAGAAACACAAACAGTAATTCATTGTTTGAGAAATACTAATAATTGTAAGTAATAAAAGGGGAAAAAACTGGTGCAAGGTGCTTTTCCTATGTGTAAAGATTCAAAACAAAGCTCAGACAGGGTTTGGGTACATATTCCCATAGAACGCCATGGCAGATGCAAACTTTTTTTCTCCATCAGAGGTGTAATAGAATAGAAAAGTTCTCAAAATGAAGTCTGACTCTGAAGATTTCAAACTTATCACAACAAATGGCAGCAAGATTACTTTTTTTACTACAAACAAACCTAATGGATAAGATCCTAGCAGTGTACTAAAAGTTCATCCTACTGCCACATATCAAACCTAAGTGTCAAGATTTGCCAACAAGACAGTGCAGTTAGAATAACTCCGTAAAAGTATACTCAAACACTCCATGTACTCAACTGCCGTAAGACTTATGCTCTTTCTATTTTATCAGTACAATTTAAAAGTCAGAACTCAGCTTAGAAAGGCAATGGGATGTGAGATCCTGCAACCAAATGGCATTCACATGTCTAAAATCGCAGCAGTCAGCAATGACTACTGGCACAAACTGCAAGACAGAAATTGGGCTGGAGCGAGACACAAGACAAGTATGATGAAGTCCTGAGCTGATATGTGTTAATTTCACTGTAAGGAAAGCAAAATGGATCATATAATAAGACAAGAAAACCAGTAATTGAGTGTTGCAATGTAGGTGACATTAAGAAGGCAGACTTCTAAAATTTGGTCTGAACAACTGCACGGTACCTCTTCATCTCCCACAAAGAAGCTTGATTCCTGATCCTTCTCCAAAGCTGTGAATATGGGTCCACTCAGCAGATGCAATATAAAGATCTACAATAGAAGGTAATGGTACTCCTTGTCTTGTACTGAGCCCACTGTGAATGAAATGTCCGTGTCTTCCTTCCACGTCAATGGCAAAGCTCTTGCTGAATTTTGTGGGAACAAAACTAAGCCTAGAATGAAGGCAAAGCTCTGTAGCCCATTTAGTCTTATCGTCTGCCCTACACCTGCTATGGCATGAGCAGCGGCCAATGGCTGTCTGATAATTAGTTTGCCAAAGCTTCTTTGATAAATAGCAAAGATAACAGTCCCCGTCCTCAGATCCATACCAGTCAACAGTTTAGAAGGAAAAACTGGTCTCTGCATTGCTGCCTAATTACCTTGAGAGTCTGCCAACTCATTTTCCTTCACCATATATGATCCTGTTCATTTTTCAAGCTCCACTGAAATACTGATGACACTGAAATACTGATGAATGCCAAATGCCAAAAATTGATCTGCATTATTTCCTGGGGGAAAAAAAAGCAGGGTCACTTAACACACAACCAAAAGAGATGCAACTAAATTTATATCTATACTGTTCAATAAAACACAATGGCAAATGCTCAGGCCAGCAAAAACTGCCAGGTCTAAAAACCAGGAAACAGCCTCGGGACTTAAGTACTCAATCAGTGTACTTTGCCCAAAGTATACACTGCTTTCAGAACTGGCTTAGTGCTTTTGCATGGCAGTGAATTAGCTCAAAATGGGCATGTCTCTGCCATGTTACATTAAACAATTTGGATCTGAATGTGGCTAAGCCAGTCCTCTTCTCTCCTTCCTTCCTCTTCCCAATTCTTTATCTCATCTCAATATTCTGCCCATCCAAGCCAGTTTCTTGTTTGGATCTCCTTGTTCAGCTTGGTCCCTTTCATCCAACTCTAGTTCCCATCTCATGCCTTGTTCTACTCCAATCTTCATGCCTTCCTCTGTGTTTGAGTTCGGCAGCTCCCTACCCCTGCTGCCAGGAACCAACAGAAGGAACAGATGCAGCAATTTTAACACAGGAGTTGGGTTTGCTGCTCTTCTTCCCAGAGCCTGACAATCTAATGGCCTTCTCAGCTGGACATCACAATCACAGGCAAAGCTCTGCTGAGCTTCTTCTATATTTCACTGGGACATTCTCACCTTAGATGGATTTTTCAGGGACTCTAGCTGATTGAGATTTAATAATCCCAAATACAAATATAGCAAAGTATTCTCCCCAGTTCCAAGGTACAAAGTCCTTTACCAAAATTTTGATAGAACTGCCAACAAAATGGTTATTAGATTTATTTAATTTTATTTAAGTTTTGCTATGAGTATAATAATTAATTCTGTTCTTAATGCCATTCTGGAAAAGACACAAGTAGTTCCTGTCTATATTTTCCAAAACCTTATCCTGAAGAAGAGGACCACTCCTTTATGATAAACTCATAAAGGAGAAAATGGAAACATCAGAAATTAACAATTCAGGACAATACTTTTTAACTTAGATTTAAAGAAATCATACATACCTGGATATATGTATTTCTCCTGATGTAGCTCGTACACCGTTTACCAAGAATAAGGTTCATAACCAATTTATTTTGGTTTTTTTCTTTCTCTTGCTTTGCATTTTGACTTAAGAGCAACTTAGATATATGCGCTAAGATACCTACGCTACACTTAGATATATATAATCTTACTTTTTTTAAAACATAACACACAAAGTATGTTGCTAACTACTTAAATTTATAATCTCACAGCCTCTAGAAAACTGCTTCACTCTCATTATTCCAGACCGGGGTCTTCAGGCAGTATTCCTCCACCTAATATCATCAGAATTTAGCTTGGCTCTCAAAATTTAGAATCCTATTGTTATATGTCTTCTTTCTGAGTCATACAGATGAAGTGAAGGTAATATTAGTTCAGAGACTGTCATGCTAAGTGAAATCTGAATAATCTGGCAAGATCTAAAAATGAACTCGCACTTCATTGAAAAGCCTTAGAATATATCATGTTATATAACTCTTGTCACTGAAACAGACTTTCAAATATGAGTTACACATCCAACCTCTAACCTCAGATTTCATTTTAGGGGCTGTGAAACTGCCTTTCCCATTGATCCTTTGCTTTTCCATCTCATCCCACACTGTGCTCCTCTTACTAAAGCCAATAGCATTTACAGTTCAATTTTGTCTTTTATCATCTCTGACCTCCTTTGCAAGAAAACACTTTTTTATCTTTATGTTAAGATATGGCCAATAACTTCAGTTGCTACAATGTAACTTGAATGTGGATGAAATTGGAATCACTGCTGGAGAAAAAAAAAACTTCAGGGATAAGAACCAAGATTCCAATGGAGAAAAAAAAGCATATGAACCTTTGTATATTTAAACTGGCACAGATGCCTTTCTTCCTTGTGTAGGTAGAGGAAGGATAAGTCTATCAAGCACTTTGCAGTAAAGTATCAAGAAGCCTGAATTTTAAAACAAAACATTCAGAATCTTGTATTTTGAAAAGACCCTAATCAACAGCCATTTTCCCACTTTCACACATTACCTGACATTAAGGATCTTCTTTTTTAATCTGCTTGAACTGGGACATAAAGATGTCTCAGCACATCCATCTTTAAATACAGAGGTTTTTGTGAAATAGCTGAAGTACCTATTTTTAGGATGACTACTTAGTATATCACAGAGCTATGCAAAAGGACATACAGCAAATTAAAAAGGAACAAAAGCATTACATTCCCAAGTCAAACTATCCCCCTAGATACGTTCTTTGACCACTAGAAAAGTCTTCCTAACATCCATCTAAAACGTCTCTACAGCAGTTAGAGTTCAGTGCCTCTTGTCCAGTCTACCTTGAAATGAAAACCTGAAGATTCCTCTCCTCTCTGTAACAACCTTCTACATATTTGAAGGTCATTAACATGTTTTCCCTCTGTCTTCTCTTTGTAGAACAATTATATTTTTGCAATATGCAATAAAATATTGTGTTTTAATGAGAGCAATTGGTTTGCAGAGTAAGATGTATAGCTCTTCTCATTTTGCCCATAATTTTTGTTTAATATGCAGGCTGAACATCTATGATGTTCAGCAGATCGATCCTCTTTCTCCTTCTTGTGGTTCTTGATTTTAGGCCCTGTCTATGTCATCGGTGTTCATACTTACCTGAGGGCTTTTTGCATGCAACCCCAACAAGACCAGTTGCAGCTCTTCTTGCTAAACTAGCAAGGCAGCATAGAGAGACATGCAAGAAAGCAGAAAGAACGAACCTAAACTGCAAGAGGTGCACGCAGGTTTTCTCTTTCTCTATGAAGGGAAAAAAAATGCACCCTCTATCATTGTGATTTCTTGTCTTTTGTGTTATTACACAGGTATCTCAGTCTCTCTCACACACGTGTATGTACACACATACATACAACACAGACCCTCCTTTTCTTGCAGTTGAAGTTACTGATTTCTGCTGCCACAGGTTCTCAGTACAGGAGGAAGCTGCATCCTCCCCCACCCCAAGGTGAGATCTACTCCAAAGTCATTCTATTAATTTCATTAAGTTTTGAGTTATGACTCATCAGCTAGGCCCTACCAGCAATTTCAGAAAACACTAACAGGATATCACTTTTACTCCCTGAAGTACATCACTATTTTAATCTAGAATTGTAATTGACTCCACTTTTAAAGGAAGTGATAAAACGTTCAGAGAGTTGCCGCAGTACCTCTAGATAAGCAGCCCTGCCAATATATAAGGGAGATAGCACAGCCAATGGATGAGAAAATGATTACAAACACATTAGAATGATCCTTTGCCACATTGATCTGTAATTTTATTTTATGTTATCTATTAATCTCTGAACTGTATGTTTTGAATCATAACCAAGTGAATTGTGCCCCTGGCGATTACTGTTCAAACTTCCTCTAAAGTCACAGTCAACATAGCAGCATGTAATAGATTTTGTTACTGTAAATACAATGGGCAAAATTTGATACTGAAAAAGATAGCAGCGTAAGTGGGTGTGTTATCAGGGCTAATATTGTTTCCTGTTGTGTAAGATAAGGAAGCACAGTTTCTATCCTTTTTCAGCAAGCAAGCATCATGTTTGGTGACAGCAAACATAAAAATCCTTTAAAGTTATAGACTACTTCCAGGGCTTAAAGTTGTAGTGAAGGTCAAAAGCAACAGCAACTCAGTCAGGCTCTGTCCATTGCCATCTGAATTCAGAGGTACTTTCACCAGTCACTTGAAAACAGTGAGTTTTTGTAACAATTTGCAAAGGCAATTGGGGTGGGACAGGAGTAAGAAATAGAGAAATGAACTGTATGTTCTCTAAATCCTACCTAATCCATAATCGTGTCAGTTTCTGAAATGGGATGTTTCTACTTGCTTCAACACCTGGTAGACTAGAAACCTGCCCTTTGCATCACAGCCATGGAGCATAACTTTGCTAACCTTTATGTTCATCTTTTCCACAGATCATTTGAAAAGCACTCAAAAATTAGCAATCATTTCAGCAGCTCAGAGAGAACTCAGCTCTTCTTAATCATTTGTATTCTGTGAGGCAAAGATTAATTCCTTCAATGAGACAAACAACATGCCACAGGAAGGTGTGATCTAATTGTAATAATATTTCCTACTGAATGCCACCAATATCCGGAGTCTCTATTTATATATACTAAATCAATTTCATGGGGAAACAATAGGACCATGCTGGTCATGCACGTTCCAGCTTTCCCCTGTAGGAGTTTAAGAAGCTGAGAATGTATAGCTGAATGAAAGGTATTCATCTTTATACTTAGAAGCTTTTATTGTCATCAACTCACCATAATATTTGAGACCTCCACCAACAGGCTCTGTTTTGTTTTCCTTTCGCGCAATGGATACACCAAGTTTTATCTACGGGGAAACACAAAAAGATAAAGTAAGAGGTTTAATTTGTGTCTTTCAAAATCTCTTCAATTCCTCTACAATGCCCATCTCTGTCTAATGCACCACAGCCTGGCAAATTAGTTTGAATGAATCAGAGAAGCAGAGGGTTCTGTCGCCTAAATAGTAAACATCACAGATATTATTTTTAGCTGATATGACATCAGCATTTCCAGATCTCCATTCAGCTATGCCCTCTTACAAACACCAGCCCTTATGCTGGTTTGTTTCATCCATATGGAGCCCAAACTCAGTCTCATTACAAGATACTGACACAAATTGAACAGAGGTGATGGACACCTCAGAGATGACTAAGCTCCTATAAATTTAGAGTAAATAAGCACTTATGCAATAGAGAGTGCATGCGTTCAACTTAGAGAGGCTGTAGCCTACACACACATTTTATCAGATGCTAAGGGAGTTTCATGGGAGAGCATGCCCTTACATGTTGCAGTCATGAAAAAGTATCAGTTGGACTTTATATCCCCTCAGACATCAAAGTCATCAACTACAAGCCACAGATTGGTAGCAAATGAGGCTTAATTAACACTGGTGCTCCTGAATTTCCTTATTCCTGAACATTCCCAGATGCTATGGAAAATTAATTAAGGCTTAAATCTTGTGGTTCTTTCTTTAGCACTTGTTGTGTTAGATGATAGCTTAATGGAGAGTGGAGACTAACAGTAGACTAAGCCACAGATTGGTAGCAAATGAGGCTTAATTAACACTGGTGCTCCTGAATTTCCTTATTCCTGAACATTCCCAGATGCTATGGAAAATTAATTAAGGCTTAAATCTTGTGGTTCTTTCTTTAGCACTTGTTGTGTTAGATGATAGCTTAATGGAGAGTGGAGACTAACAGTAGACTTGCAGCCTGAATGAAGTCACGCCACTGCTGAGTGCTGCTGTGCCAGACATGCTAGAACTTCAATACAAACTGGAGTCAAAGGCAGCCAAGTGGTATGCCACAGTTGATATTGCTAATGCGTTTTTCTCGATCCCTTTGGCAGCAGAGTGCAGGCCACAGTTTGCTTTCACTTGGAGGGGCGTCCAGTACACCTGGAACCGGTTTTGCCAGAAAACAAAGGTCAAGGGACCTGCACAGGAGATCCAATTTTTAGGAATAAAATGGCAAGATGGACGTTGTCAGATCCCAATGGATGTGATCAATAAAATAACAGCCATGTCTCCACCAACTAGCAAAAAGGAAACACAAGCT
>NW_008824049.1:655395-661181 GCF_000699105.1 Pygoscelis adeliae
GGGCCGCTGCTTGGGGACTGGCTGGGCATTGGTCGGTGGGTGGTGAGCAATTGCACTGTGCATCACTTGCTTTGTATATTCTTCTATTGCTATTGTCATTGTTATTATATTATTTTATTTCAATTATTAAACTGTTCTTATCTCAACGCACAAGTTTTCTCACTTTTACTCTTCTGATTCTCTCCCCCAGCCCACCGGGGTGAGGGGAGTGAGCAGGTGGCTGTGTGGTGCTTAGCTGACGGCTGGGGTTAACCCACAACACATGCAACATTCATTTTTATGTATAAGCTTCTTCATCCAAATGACTTTATAATAGTCTTATCCAAGAGATGAGGTGTTAAAGTCTTAAGACAGATATTTGCACATCTTCGTTTAGTTTTGTTGGGTTTTTCACTCATAGGACATGAATTATTCACTGATAAGAGAGACTATAAAGCTCTGGTTGGTTCTAGGCATCAGTAAAATCAGTCAGTCATGGCAGAGGATTTAACTGGCTTCTTTTTAACAGTGGTTTCCACAATTGTTTTTAAGGAATATCCACTGAGGCAAGCCTTGCTGATTACAAATAGGTAACCACAGAAGACTGTGGTGTTATTTGGACACTTAAAATAAAGTATTCCAAACCAGCATGGAAGCACTGAGGCATTGAGCAGTCTACTCTCCCCAACTTCTTTGGTTGCTCTGATACTTACTGGATCTCCTCAACTGGGTACAGCAAAGCCTGGCTTCAGCTCCCACCAATCCTCACACCTTCTACCAGTGGAGAGTGGGAGAGCCTCTTTTTACCTTCAACTTGGACAAAGTGAAACGGCTCTCATTCAGTGTCCCTTTCTCAATCTGCCTCTTTAAATTATGTGTTTTCTCTAAATTTAAGTTCTGATCAAGAGGCAGTTTCCAGAAAAAAATGCATATGTGAACTATCCCAAACAGGTGACTTATGGGTGAAATTATAGGCCCATCAGCCTTACTTCAGTCCCTAGGAAAGTTATGGAACGAATCCTCCTGGGGACTATCACAAGTCAAATGAAGCACGTGATTGGGAAGAGCCAGCACGGATTCACCAAGGGCAAATCATGCTTGACAAACCTGATTGCCTTCTATGACAAAGTAACCTGCTCGGTTCATGTGGGGTGAGCAGTGGACATTGTCTACCTGGATTTCTCCAGGTAGCTGGAGAAATAGTTTCGATACAGCTTCTGATACAGTTTCCTACAGCCTCCTCCTAGAGAAACTGGTGTGTTACGGTCTAGACAAGTGGTCTGTGAGGTGGGTGGGGAACTGGTTGACAGGCCACACCCAGAGGGTGGTGGTAAATAGCTCCTTTTCAAACTGGCAACCTGTCACAAGTGGGGTCCCCCAGGGATCGATATTGGGCCCAACGCTGCTTAATATCTTCGCAAGTGATCTGGATGATGGGATCAAGTGTACCCTAATGAAGTTTGCCGATGATACCAAACTGAGTGGGGAAGTGGATACTTTGGAAGGGAAAGCCACCCTGCAGGAAGACCTGGATAGGCTGGAAGAGTGGGCTAACAAGAACCTTATGAAGTTCAACCAAGACAAACGTAAGGTCTTGCGCCTGGGAAAACATAATCCAGGAGTGCAGCACAAGCTGGGATCTACTCAGCTGGGGAGCAGCTCTGTGGAAAGGGACCTGGGGGTCCTGGTGGACAACAAGCTCAATATGAGTGAACAGCGTGCTGCTGCGGCAAAGAAAGCCAACAGGATGCTGGGTTGCATCAACAAGGGCATCACCAGCAGAGATAAAGAAGTCATTATCCCACTCTACTCAGCGCTTGCCAGGCCACACCTGGAATACTGTGTTCAGTTTTGGTCCCCGCTATACAAAAGAGATGTGGACAGGCTTCAGAGGGTCCAGAGAAGGGCCACAAGGATGATCAAAGGACTGGGAAGCCCACCATATGAGGAAAGGCTGAGAGAACAGGGTTTGTTCAGCCTTGAGAAAAGAAGGCTTAGGGGAGACCTTATCAGCATGTTCCAGTATTTAAAGGGTGGCTACAGAGAAGATGGAGACTCCCTTTTTGCAAGGAGTCACATGGAAAAGACGAGGGGTAATGGGGACAAGTTACTCCTGGGGAGGGTCCGACTGGACACAAGAGGAAAATTTTCCACAATGAGAGCAATCAGCCATTGGAATAACCTCCCCAGGGAAGTGGTGGATTCCCCAACATCAGACACTTTTAAGATTAGGCTGGACAGGGTGCTGGGCCATCTTGTCTAGGCCGTGCTTTTGCCACAAAATGTTGGACCAGATGATCCTTGAGGTCCCTTCCAACCTGGTATTCTATGATTCTATGACTTTTCCTTCAACTGAATTATATGCCAAATTCACCATGTGATGAAACAGCCTGATTGAATTCATGCAATGGCACAGCAAGATTAATACACCAATGGCACAACTTGAATTTTAACTCTTTGCAACTAATTCTAATTAATATTTTTGCTTATTTCAGTCATGTTTTTCCCAATGCATAAAAAAATAAATCTTAGAAGAAAAGCAACATATCTCCAGAACACATTTCTCTCTCTTTTTGAATACCCATAATCTGTAAATTATTTGGTTCATATTACATTATAAACGGCTGATGAATTCTCCTGTGTGTTCAACATGTGATTTCTGATACTCAACCATTTACCTTTACTGTGGGGTCAGTGGGACTCCACATACTAAATTCAGTTGAGACAGGATTGGCCTGAGAATTTGTACATGAATATACTAACATGTTGCAAGTGACTTCTGTTGAAATTCAGCTCTGCTTTGTGTCTGTCAGACAGTATTTTGTTTGCTTCAAAATCTGAAGACCTGTGATGATGATAATGACAATTAATATTTTTTTCATGTGACAAGCAATCAACTCACACCAAACTCCAAATATGCTGTTAGTATAACTCTTACCATTTCTCCCCTGCCAGTGCCTATTTTGGAGGTTTAAAAATTTGACTACAATAAAAACAGCTACTAAAAGAAACAATCGGCACCTTATTTTATTTCTAACGAATGACACAAGTTCATATTCCATGACGGTTAAGATTTCTGACTGGATTGCTTAAAGCTAACAAAAAAAAGTAATGGAAAAACTCATAGAGCAAAACTTGCATCTAGATAAATGTGACCTGAAGTATAAATTTTTATAGTACGGGTAACTAATAGTGAAGGCTGCTGCAGACTGTCTCTCACTTTGAAATCTTTGAATTATGATTAGATATCTTTCTGAGGTTCCAGTTCATCTGTGAGGTATAGAATTGATGTCGGAAGCACTCAATAAAGCTTGGTGGGCTCCATTTAGTATGCAGTGAACTATCAAACCAGCAGATCTGTAAAAGACTCAACTTTTTTGATCTACTGATCCTGTCTTCTCACTTATCCTGCTATGGACCAGGAACTATCTCAGAAGAAAAGCAGACTTTACTCTGACTATAGTAGTAGCATGAAACCAAACTTCAGGTCTCATCATTCTTAGATTTATGCAATGATCCTTACGCAGGGTAAAAGTTAGAAGACCTCAGTCTATTGATTTTGGGAGAAGTAATAAATTTAAAAGAAGACCAGAGATTAATGGAGCATTCAGCTGTCTGCTGTTCACTTTGCATAGTTTCCACATGAACAGCAGTTTGGTGCTTCTCTCTCTCCTTTTTTTTTTTTTTTTTAAGAAAAAAAGAAATTCTGTCCTTCCAAAAAAGAAAAATGAAATACTATGATAGTTCATAAGAAATACACTGAAATAACATGGAAAGAGTTATTAAAAATATAGGCTGAGAGGATATTACAAAGTTCAGATAAAAAGAAACTTTCCTAGCAGAGCCTGTACAAGCTTGGAGTTTTACCTATGGCTCTGCAACAAAAATCCCAAGGAATAACTTAAAGGTGACAGAACAGTTTCCTTAAAGTTTTTGTTCTCTTGTCACAGCTCAATTTCAAATCCCAATGTCATGACAACACCTGAGATGGCTATGGAAATGTTTTAATGCCACATGTTGTCAAAAAGATCACAGTAACATTTAAGAAGATGGGTTTAAATTCTACACAGATAATTACTAAAGTGAGGATTAACTAACTAAAATCAGTAATTAAAATTAGGAATGAAAAAAATAAGAAATTTCTAACAATTATGAAATCAAAGCAATAAATTATATTAAAATCACTGTGCTCAAAATCCATTACCCAATTTTATAAATAAATTTTAAAAAATCATACTGAACTGATTTTAAGTCTTGCAATTCCACAGTTAAGACATTACCATTTTTTGCAAACCAGACTATGCATTAGACTAGGAACAGGAATCCGTTCTTTGTTCTCCTTGTACACTAGACTTTATTAAGAGGCACAGGATACTGTCCATGTACTTTGAAGTTTTTAACAACTACTTACATTTTGAAGCTGTACCAAAGCTTCCATAACAAAAACCTAAATATATTTCAATCTTCAAAAGAACATTGTATTCCTCTGTTTGGGAACCTATGACCATCAACACCAGAAATATGACTTTAGACATTAAAAAAAAGTAGTATTTCAAGGCAAAATAGATTCCATAAAGCAATGGAGAAATGCAGAACGGTATACAGTGACTGAGCAATCACTGGATCTTCACATCTAATTTTTTATACCAGTTCACACACTCCAAGACCACTCCATAACGTTAACCACAGCACGCTAAGGATGACGGGCATATTCGCTTCAGAAGTGCTCTCCTGATGGAAAGGTGAACACTCCTGCAGCTGCACCCATGGCTTCCTCACTGATAAGCACCTACCAGAAAAAACTTCGAGGAGATTAGGCCAATTTCTCATGAAGGCCTCAAAAAAGCATTTTCCCCAAAGAAACTGCTGAATTAATAATCTTATTCTATTACCCTCTTACGAGCTAGGTTTTTTTAAATGTATATTCATTTTTTGTCTCTGTCAAAACAATAGGAATTTTTACTTTGTCTAATCACTATTTCCTTAATATTTGAGTGAACAGAAATCGTTTGCACTGACAAAACTGCTGTATCCAGAGGAGAGAGGAACAGCTAGTCTCTCTCTTCTAAAGACATTTTTATTCAAAAAGATAAATTATACTTCAAACTGCCACTGTAGCACTGCAATCTGTTAGTATATATTAGGACCAACAAGCCTGTTCCCAAAAGGAGACAGGCTCAAAATGGAAAATTCAGACCTCAATGTCTAGTTTTCCAGACCCAGTGTGGGCTTAAACTCCATGATAAGAAGAGAGGTCATCTGAAGATTTTGAATCAAATCTCAGCTCAGTAAGAAGATTTGAAGATGTTCAGACAAAAGTTGTTCTAATTTCAGGTAACTCACAACTACGCTTTCCCATTAGTTTTTCACAGTATTTCAGTACTATGAAAACTGCAACCAGCCCTGCAGAGAAAGCGTACATGGTACACACATTTAACGTGACCTCTTTTTGTCTCACTGAAGCTTTAAATGTCCAGGAGTCTGCTCCCTGCCAGTCCTCGGCACTGAACTGGTCACATTACCAAGGACTACACTCATTCAAACAAGTTCTACTTGCACTGTCCCTGCTAGTCTAAAATAATATATTCGGACAAAAGAGGAATGAATTATGTGCACAGAATAAACAAAACCAAACATACCAACGTATCCATATTCAAACATTCAAATCAAGTGTGAAAGAAAGTTCCTGCTGGGAATACTTTTTTTTTGGTATTTGAAGCAATTCACCCACTTCAGTAATATCTCCATAGTTTTCAAAGGGACATGTGAACAAGTGCAGAAGTACTGGACTTGCATTGCACTCAAAG
>NW_008824049.1:661196-663907 GCF_000699105.1 Pygoscelis adeliae
ATCATTTATGGCAACACACTGAGAGCGGCTGTGAATGCCATGCTGACAATTTGCTTAGGACAATGTAGTGCAACTGGAGAGGCAAACCTAGGATACGTTACCCTTCTAATAATGCCTGCAGAGAGCTATCTGTTATGCAAGTAAGTTATGGTGACACACAGTTTAAAGCACCGGTTACCAAGAAGGTGGCTAATTTGTATTATCTTGTGGATTACAGCTATTATAGGATAGCCTTATACTTGTGAAATTCATAGGACAGTATGGCATATGCCAAAGCAATTATTTTCTGTTAGCCAGTACAGCAAATGCCAGGAAGGCATTAATTTGGAGATGATTAGAACCTGCTGTTTTCTTTGTGAATAATTTATCTATTGCATGTAGCAGTCATTTATTGATAAGTTACAAATGGAAAATACTGCACAGTTCTGCTTGCTGCTGTTGGCAACCACTCACTGAACAATCCCCAGAAATGCACTCCAGCCAATGCCGAAGTCCCCTACTCTCTGTTATTCCTCGTGCTTAAGAGTCAGGTAAATCGCATGCTGGTTTTGCTATTTTTTCTAGTACGTCCCAAACACATGAAGCCTGTTCACACCATACTGGAGACCTCCACTTCCCAGAGGCCTTACAACATAACTTCACTGAAAACATTCAAAGGAAAGTAATGGAGGTGCAAACAGATAAAAAATTCACAGCAAAATGGGAGAATGAGTAGAAGATTCCTTTCCTGTACCCAGAAAATGTCTGTGATAATTTATGATCTTCCTTTCACATGTTTATGTGGCACAAGCAGCTCCTGAAAAAGGTACTAGAATGAGAAGAGACCTCCTACCTCAACCAAGGAAATATGTTCCATGACAAAGAAAAAAGATGAAAGATATTTTTAATAGCAATAAAGGATCACCAGTGATAAGATTATTTTTTTTTAACTCTGAAGGACAAAACAGAAATCATATAAAAGACAAAAATAAACAAGATGAGGTAGAATTAGTAGGGACTGAAAGCAAGGACAAGTTACAGGTCCCTGGTGGTGTAACAAATTACAAAGCAGGTAGAAACTAATATTGAGAACTATTTATTCATCTCTATAATGGGAACAACTTCAGGCAAGGACAATAATCACAAAGCAGGAAAATGTTCATTAATTAAATGGAAACAAATCAGAATTGTTCAAGGGACAGCTTGCCAAGGATATGTTTGGCAGGCAGAGATATGCAATGTACTTCTTTGTGCTCTGAACTTTTTGTATAACAAAAGCTTAAAGAAAGTTTATCAAGGCTCCCGGCTGCACAGGTAGCTATTTGGCAATCACATTAATCACATGAAAATATAAATCTAGATTATCTATACATATCAAGTCCTTAAAAAAAAATACAACGGTGTACTGCAGGCAACTGTGAAACCCTTGACTTCCCCAGCCAGCTGTGTGCTGTGTCCGTAACTACTAGATGACCAAATCAGGCTCCTTCTGCTTGCCTGTCTCCTCCTGATCTAATCGACTCCCACACACAGTGCACGCAGTTTCAACACCAGATATGTAGGGAACTTCCCTATCTCTGTACCAGCATCACGTATAGCCTAATAATTAAATACTCTTCTGAAACAGCAAGACAGGAGTTCATATCCCCCAGACTAGAAAGGGAGATTCAAACCAGATCTTCCCTTTACTGGAACGGGCATCTTTTTATTCTAAAGTACTCACAAAGTTTTCCTTTGTAGGCCTGTTCATGCAGATACATCCTACTCTAAGCAGGGCTCTCGCATCCAGTCCTTCAGAGACCCAGGTGCCACTGCACGAAGACCCACAGTCCTATACGTTTCTAGAGCAAAGATAACTATTAGGAAAAAAAAAAAAAAAAAAAAAGAGGCATTTCTGGAGACAAGCAGTGTCCCAGTTGGGGGCTCAGGCTGTAATTTTGAATTCCATTGCTTATAGTTAACACACTTTTGTCAGGGCTGGGGATTTTTGTTACCTGCATACTTTTTAGATCTGGACCTTTGTGGGTTTTTTCACGACCATAGCTTAAAAATGCTTAATCAATTGAAGCCATTAAAAACCCCACAAAAATTTGCAAACAGAGCGACAATTTATTTGCCAAGTTTCAGCATGTTACAAATTAAGAGGGCTGAATTATGAACTGCTGAATAACTGGATGTACAGTGGAAACAGCAATGAATCCTTAATTACAAAACCATAAAGATGATACAATAAATATGACATTGCAAATGCAACAAAGGAATAACTCTGCTATAATTTAAGCATCTTTCATTAAATGCAACAGGGTTGGGTTTTTTTTGTTTTGGTTTCTTTGGGTTTTTTTACTACTGCATTAACACTGTACTTGTTTTTCAAATTGCTAACTCGAATAGAGCACAAATCATTGTGTTGATCAGGACAGGGCATATCGCTTAGAGCTCTTTGTCACCTGGCTCTCAGACAAAACAAGTCACACCTCTGTGCCTTGTTACAGCGGCATTGAGGTATCATGCTGAAAATAAGTCGATAAGATTGTGGTGATGTATATTTACAACAACAGCACAGTGCCACTGAGATCTTTTCAGAGGAATCTATAAATTAAAGGTTTATTAATAGAATGTGAAATCTTTCCAAATTTTAGGAGTTTATTTTTTATCTTATTGACATCCTGAAACATTTGTTTCAGGAGCTAGTCTTTTTTTGTTTTTCTTTCCCCTTTTTAGCTTAAATGCAA
>NW_008824049.1:663928-666043 GCF_000699105.1 Pygoscelis adeliae
GTAAATATGTAAAGCAAAGAAGCCAAACTGTGGAAAATACATCAGATATTCAACGCATCAAAATCCCTCTGAAAAGAATTAAAACACTCTTCATATTAAATACAACTTCACTTTTTGCAAAACACATTTCAAGCAGAAGCCTTTCAGTTTTTTCTTTGCAACACGAGCTGTTTCACACAGCTCAATGACTACTCTGCAAACAGAAAAAAAGTTGGAAATTTTAAGACTATCATTATTGTCCTCTTTATTCTGTGAAGTCACTGTAAGAGTTTTTAGAAAAAAAAAAAGTAATTTCTGAAAAGTGAAATGAATATAATATCCATGGGGTGATCCTACAGACCATGTACAAAGAAGCATAAAATTATCTGCTTATGAAGGTCAATTAGTTTTGACATTAATTTTGTTACCATAAGTTAAACCATTTTTTTCTACACTAGTAACAATATCTATAAAGCAAACTCTAGAAAAAAAATATGTGAATGTTTGCAAATTGCAAAACATTTTCATTATTCTTTCAACTTACAAGTGAACTAAAACATCACTAAATACTTCTATATTATTTCAACTTCACACAATGAGCATGTGCTTGCACATTCCTGTTATTGAGATTGTGCCTGATTATTTTGCAGGAGTCAAACTAATAGCCATTTAGTAAAAATGCTTATGAAATTGATGGGAATTATAAGTTATTTTGAATCAAGCACTGAAAACCACAATTAAAGCGTATTTCAAATTAATTACACTTTTTAATCAAAACACTAGATATGGCACATATCTAAACACAACCAAATACAACAAGATCTAAAGTAAAAAGAATTAGTTTAAAGACTTCCATGGAAGTTAAACAATTTATCTTTCCGCATAAGAATTTCATTTTCTACTTTAAAAAAAATGACTTGCCAAACTAATCCAGCAATAACTGGAAACAGACCAATTTCCACAAATGAATGTTTTATATTTTCAAGTATACTTCTGTTAATTAAAAAATTAATTAGCCTTGAAAATACTGGAGAGACTATGTTTTTCCCCCGCACAAGCATATGGGGGGGATATTTTTAACCAAATCCAATTCTGTGATCTGAGAGAAAGCTGCAGGAAGTAGCATTAGTAACTTTTTAAAAAAAAAAAAAAAACACACACCAGTCGTCGTTGCAATAGCAGCACAAAACTGCTGTTTGAGGCTCTAGGAAGACCTAGCTCCCACCAAGGAAGATGGAAACATGCATGTGTTGAAACTTCAGAACAATAGTGTCAGCACGTAGTTTCTCACTCTTGACATTATAGCCCTTATAGGACAATTTCCCCATAAATTTTCATCAATTCCTGACCAAAATTCCCAAAAGGAGAAAGCTGCAGTCCAAGACTAACTTTGAGCACTGTTAGTGATGTTTTCTTAAACAGTTTGTCTCCACTGAAAGGTGGCCCTCCTGGAAATCAGTCAGCATGGCGGGGATTTTAGACTTATCTCAACGCTACTCTGCCCAAAGCTGTATTTTCATCCTCACTTCCACTCTGCCTTGCAGGAGACAGGACTTCTCCCCCAGTTCTGGAAAATAAATTTGCTCTAGTCCTTTCCTAATACATAGGATGCTAGGAGGTAAGAAAGAGCATGAATGGTTTTGAGAGATTTATGAATAAACTTTAAAAATTAATAATTTGTGGGTTTCTTTCCAGAAAAAGAAATAAATACAATGAACAATTTACCATTGCTCAATTTACCATAACCAGCTGAGGGAAATTCTGCCTCAGCAGATGGTGGTTCTGATCAAGAATTCCCATTATTCCTTGAAATGCCAAAATTAAAATGTTCTTATGCTTATATTAATAATAATTTCTCTTTTCTCACGTCTTGTCAATTCTGATCTCAACATGATTTCTTTTTTTCTAAAAAGAAGCCATTTTTTGCAAAAATGAAAGTCTAGAGCAGCTGTACCCCCCAGCCATGTCCTGAACCAAAAAATTATTTGGTCACTAAGTCTGCCAAGCACATCACATTGGAAGGATGCTTCTCAGTCCAGTGCCAGTGTCTCCTACGTGTTACCCAGCCTTTCATTATGGGATACCAGGGCTCAGTTTAGTTGCTGACACATGCACCTTTACTGCCACATAAGATAT
>NW_008824049.1:666056-688346 GCF_000699105.1 Pygoscelis adeliae
GCTGAAGTATCAGAAAGAAATGGTCTATCAACAACCCCACGTCGTATCTGTCAGCCCCATGCAGTGTCCCTCACTCAAATAACATGTGGCTTACAACTGGGCAACTGAACTGAACCCTTTGGAACCTTTAAGGTAAAGAACTATGAAGCCTACAGTTGTAATACGAAGAAAAATAAAAATGCGTCTTTCATACAGGCATACTTTTCTATCCCCCTATTTTTACTCAAATAGTAAATTAGACCCAGCAAATTTTGAACAGCCTAAGAAGCATGCCTGCTTAGAAAAGTTTATTTTTACATACCCATGGCTTCTTTCAGCTTTGGGGAAATTCAAACATCTGGTTATTCTGGCCAAGGTATTCAGCATCCTGCTGCTAAGCAAGCGCTCAAGTCAATGGCCTACGGTTTTCCCCCATACATCCTTCTGCTGGATGAAAAAAAGCAGATCTACAGGTTACCCTTTTCTACTTCTTTGTGCAAGCATTGGTTTCAACTTATTCTTGCGCTATTATTAGGTTGCCCTGCTTCATACTGAAAGTCCTCCTATGGTTCCCAGCAGGATGTCAGTTGCTGGCAAGCTCTGAGAGCCTGAAGGCTGTGCATCTGTTCAGAGACTGACAGGTAGCACAGCAAGTTAGAAAGCCTATAAATTTGCAGCAGGAGGCTTAGGCTAGACAAATAAAATCCCTGCTTCACTTTGTTTTTCCAAGCACCAGGTCATGCTATGCCCCTGTTTCCTTGCAGGGAGCCGTTTCCCATTTGGGCACAGCCCCACCGCTCCCTGGGGATGCTCAGCACTGCGGTGCACATCAGCCTGTGCCCTGTGGTAGGTGCTGGACTGACTCTCATTGTCCCTTCTGAGGAACGTGACTGGCACAGAAGATTGTTGGTGTCAAGTTTTGTCTCGCAGGCATTGATTTTCCTGGGAGTGTCTTACTCCATTAATTAATGTTTATTAATGTTTATTAATTATTATTAATTATTATTAATTTACTCCATAAATTAATGTTTATTAATTGGTAAGAAAATGCCTTTTTTTTTCTTTTTTTTTTTTTTTCTTTTTTTGTCATGCTGCTGTGTGGTTGTTTCAGGTGATTTCAGGTCATTCCTGTTTGGTATAGCTATTATGCATTAACTTTTCTTACTTTGGCCTGCAGCCTTTACTGCCTGCAGGCCAAACCTACAGTACGGGGCTCGTGCCAGTCTTTTCCACTGCATGAATGGGCTTGATCCACGGGCCAGGGATTCAGGTGGTATAAACTGACATAACTCAGCTGTTGAAGTCACCGGCACTACATCAGCTAGTAACAGGTAGGGGTCAAGCTCACACGCAACAACAGAAGTAAAATAATTCCAAAAGGTCCAGCAAAATGCATCAGCACAAAGTTTCGGTATCATTAAGAGAAGGAATATTTCACATATTGGCTTCTATTGTCTATGTTATGAAATTACATGAACTTCTTATCAAGAAAAATAGCAAACTTGATGGAAAGGTTGGAAAAATCAAATAAAAGTATGTTTACTGATATAATTCAAAACACCAGCTTGTCGTTACGCCTAGATCTACAGCCTAAGTGCTTACTAGATGGGAAACAGAAGGTCCCCAATTTCTTTCTGTCCACTACATATTATGAAAGGCCAGATATAATCTTCAACATCGTCAATACTGAGGTCTGAATTCTCTTCTGGAGGCAGATGGCCCCTTGGATGGGACATCCAAGCAGGTATGAAGGAAGCCCTCCAATATTCTTTGGTATCCGGCAACTGAGATTAATCTACTTTGCCCACTGAAGAAAGCCCAAGCTTGGCCCACAAATTCCCCATATCACTCAAATCCGTGGAGTACGTGGAGCACGGCCTTCTGTTAGGCAGCACAAAGCCATCTGCTTTCAGATCTTGCGCCCCTGCAGAAGCTCGGACCAACAACATCTCTCCCTCCCCAGCACACGGCACCACTTCTCTGTTCCACTGCTAATGAGAAGCTGTTCCTGAGACAGGGACTGAAATAAACAAAATGGAATTATTGTAGTCTTTAGCCAAAGGAATCAGTTTATGATTCACATTTAACTTTTCTGCATCGGACATGATAAAGAGCAAGGAATTCTGGTTAAAGGAGGAAGCCAAACACAGTTTTACCACCAATTTGAATAGTCCTCCAAAGGTATTACATTTTGGCTCCATGTAAATATATGCTATTATTACAAAGACAGGACATGTCAGGATACATTTTAACTAACTCTTGTTGAGCTCAAGTGACAAACTTCTTTGTTTAGCAAAAATCTAAAAAAATCTAAAAAAATCTAAAAAAAATCTAAAAAAAATCTAAAAATCTAAAAAATCTAAAAAATCTTAAAAAATCTTAAAAAATCTAAAAAAAACTAAAAAAATCTAAAAAAACATTTCAGATTCTATGGATTATAGAACTCCCTTAATTCAATGGTGCTAGCTGCGGAAACCGCGCATCCTATAGCTAAAACCACCTTACCTAAAAAGGAAATAAAACAAAGCTGTGGATAGTTTCCGAAGATAAAAATTGAACAGTTTAAAAAAAAAAAAAAAAGAAAAAAACATTCAAACTCAAGAAGTCAAAATGTTAGTTGAACCAACCCGTGTCTCATTAATGTTCGTTTTGCATGGTACATTAGAGAAAACACAGTGGTCCGCAGAACTATCTAGTTCTCTGCTATCTTGCCCCCGTTGCTAGGCTTTTAGGGGTAGGACAGCAAAAGCTGCAAGTCTTTAATACTAAATACTGACCACAAGCCCAGAATAATGATCTGTAGCAAGCTTATTTTTATTACAGTTTTAATTATTTTTTGGTTAAAAACTTCATGAACATTTGTTTTTTCAAAACCATCTCTGAAAATCCTCATGTTAAACTGACAAAATATAGAAAAAGATTAAACTCAGTGCTTAGCCTTCAAAAATCAGCATCCCACTGAGATGAATGATGGTAATTAATATTCCTTGTAGTGCTATCATTTCTATCACATGGAGACTGAAATTTTGTCTGTATTAAGGAAATGTTTCTAAACTCCTTGTGGGCATGTTTTTCTAGTTCAGTCTACTCTAATGTTAGCAACATTTGGACACAAACTACCTACAGACCACACCTGTTACCATCTGTGTTTAAAGCAGCGTGCCATTCTCTTCTCAAAGACGACCTAATAAGACAGCGTTGAGAATATAAGAGTTAGATCATTGTCCTGTGGTTACAAGTGGAAAAACTCTTGGTCTCACAAAAGCAAAGACTAGGAATTAGTGCTTTTGAAATACACCTCTCAATTCAACCTCATGCGGCTGTCAAAAACCTATTGCGTACTACTGCTAACTTATTCAGTCTCTTTTCTCTCACATATTCAGCCTTTGATGAAGTATTTTCAGACGCTGTATTTCTAGGCTATTATACTCATTTTGTGGGAGAAGCTCAATACAGAGCAGTGGTAAATGTTAAGCCTTGATAGTACATGCCTAATTCACTTTTTTATTTGGTGACTTTTATAGTCTGGGATCTGTATGACTTGAAGGAAACAAGGAGAGGGGAAGAAATGGAAACACCTAAGCAACATCTTTCTTCTGCAGTATCATGTCCCTCCCTGAAGGCATGGGAAAATGCAGTTAGAAACAAAGAAAGATCCAGCTTCTGTGTGCTGTATAACTAACACAGATCTAATACTCAGTCTTAAACAGCCCCCTCCATGCCAAGTTCTCTCACCCTGCAACAACCTGCAAGTAGCCAATGGACCGAGTAATTTGTAATTACTCGATTAGTAATACCAATTCTGAGTAAAGAGAATGGCCTTCATGCAGAGCAGCAGAACTCTAGACCCCGTTGCCTCAAAAAAAAAAAGTCATTAAAACAAAAATCAAATCTTAAATAGTGCCTAACTCCCCGTCCTCTAAGGCGTATTGTATGAAACTGCTACGAGAAGTTGAATCCTATTCTGATACTTGTACTCCAAGAAGCAAAGAGAGAACACGTACATTCAGAAGAGCGGATGCAACCATTCTGGAGGTTGCCAGTTTGTAAATATGACAAAAATGGGCTAAGATGTACCCACACCTGTTCTAACTCACAGAATTTCCTTGTCTCACTCACACATAGCAGATCAACAAATACAGGATGATTGCCTGGTCCGTGAAGAAATGGAACATCCAGGCAGGGATCAAAATCACTATATGGGCACTTCCCAAACACTTTGTTCACATTCTTACACCACAAATCAATTCATAGGCTTCAAAGACAAATGGATAGCTATCATCATCTAATTGACCACTTGTATAATACAGGCTGAAGAATTTCAAATGAGAATTTTTGCACTCTCGTAACTGCTCTTCAACACTTAAATCATATTTAGAAAGTTATCCAATCTGGATAAATCACAGCCAGCAAATGCTTGAGAAAGTTCTGAAAAAAACCACAGGAAAGGCAAATATTTCATTCTGCTTATGTTAGTTATAAATGGGTGTTTTCTTAATTCTACATATAAACCTAGAAATCTGTGTGCCAATATGAAATAAGTGGCTTCAGGTCAGTGTTGCACCGACGCTCAGGGCAGAAGGGGACAGTGAACTGCTTTCATTGCTGGACCTTTAGGGTGGGGTTTGTTCAGGGCCACCAGATGAGGCTGGGGATGGGAGAGGCATCAGACTGGATTCAAGTCTGCAGCTAACTGAGGTAGGACTGCAATGGTTGCAACTCCTTATAAATTACCACACCACCTCCACTGTTACCCCCTCAAATGATCACTCTTCTATCACGCAGCTCCTCTTAATAACATCCTCTTACCTATGCTCAGGAGAGATTTATTCTCAAACTGTTCCATAATTTGAAATAAACTTAATTTTTTTTCTTTTCAGTTGCATTGAGCATGTTTTGGACCATGTTTCTTTTGTTAAGACTAGCCATAAATTAATGTTTATTAATTGGTAAGAAAATGCCTTTTTTTTTTTTTTTTTGTCATGCTGCTGTGTGGTTGTTTCAGGTGATTTCAGGTCATTCCTGTTTGGTATAGCTATTATGCATTAACTTTGTTGTTTTTTCTCAATTCTGTAATAAAAATACCATTCATCATTACCAGCATGCATCACTGAGACTGCAGATTTCAGCCAGTTGTTACTATACGGGAACCGGTGACTGCTAACATGAAACACACTGCCTTCTGCTGCATCTTTAGAAAGATAAATATAAGTGGCTATTTGCAGTTTATACCTGTAAACCTTAGTAATGCACTAATGCCACCTATTGGCAAATTACATGAGTCACAGGTGAGTTCAGATTTCTGACGAGCACAGATTAAATATTTTAACTAAAGTTATGTGTTCATAATGGATAATAAATATGAAAAAAAAATCAGAAGAAAAGCTAATGGTCTGCTTTTATTTACAGCACTTGATTTCCATGGTCAATCCAATCTTTGTCTAACCTTTGTCTAAATATATCATAGGCTATCTAAAGACTTGTGTAGAAATAAGTATTTGGTAGTATCACAGAAAGCCATGAATTCTGCTTCTGTTACACTCGTCCCAAAATTGTTAACCAACACTTTGCAGCAAACTTAACAGAACATCATCAAACTTCTTTTCATACACTGTAGAAAGATATAAGAGACAGGCTTATAGTGATAACTTACGTGGTACAAATCTCACAGGAAAAGCAGCACGATGGCTTTTTTGATTTAGAAAATTTTCCAAAATTAAGCAACACATCTTGGAATGACTTGCTTAACTTCAATTGCTCCAGTGCACAAGAGGTTAACAAAAAAACCAAACCAAAACAAAAAACAAACAAACAAGAAAACCACATAAAAAAAACCCCAACCCCTCGGACTCACAAATTCAGAGCTCCGAAACAGCCTGCAAACTTCCCTGTCCTCCACAAAAGCCAGGAAAGTCCACAGCGAGTCCTTCAGGATTTTGAAAACATTCTCCTGAGTCCAATTTCTCATTTATTAAATTTCTTCTTAGGAAAAAATAGAGACACATCATCTGTGGGTAGAAGCATAGTTTAAATTATGTTCATGTTTATTTATTTCCAAGTATTTATATTTTCAAAACAGTTTAAGAAAATATGGATTCACAGACACGTTATGATAAGCTTGTCAAATATAGCAGGGTTCTCCAGTCAATAGAGTATCTCTCAGAATAGTTTCTTGTAAAACAAAATGCAGTGTCTAGTCAGCTTTGGGAGTACTGCCATTAAAATGGCAATAAAGAATACTACAGGAAATATTTACTGCTGTCAGCAAAGCAACAGATAGGCTCTCATTACCCAATGTTAGAAACTGAGAACTTTCTTCCTTTTAGAGAAAGAATATTTTTCCAGTCCACAAGGTTGATGTAAGAATGCAATACACTTATGAGCACGTGTTTTATGCAAATATTGTGTGCGGTATCTCAGAGACCAGGAATATGTAACATACATGCATTTTTTTCATCTCTTCTGAAAACTGAAGTAAAGCTGGCTTACAACCTAGTGCTGTGTGTGGCTGGCTTCACTCTCAGTTCTTTTCATCCTTAATAGAAGCATTTCTTTCTACATAGGGTGGTCATCCATTTAATTGCATGGCAGAGAGAAAAAAGCAAAGGAAAACTCAGCTGTGGAGATAAATCTCAATAGAAATGTAATGAGTACTCCTGCCAAGAATCATTTACAAAACTTCCTATTCAATGCTAACCATCAGAAGCGGGACATCCACAATCCCATCAGTGAATCTGGAGATAAGAAGGTGCTATTCAACACCCAAAGCAGTTTGCTACTGGCCAGTAGCAAATCCACTACTTCAAATTACCAGTAGCGTGATATATGATAGCATTTTGAACTGCAACAATTACAGTCTCCTAAGCTAGTGAACTCACTGCCTTTGGGCCCTTAGATCTGCCCTCCTTCGTGAGCTTAATATCATTCAGGTTTGGAGTGGAGAAAGGCAGAAATTGGGGCACAGCCTCAGCCATCCTGACGCTATTATTCAAACAACTCCAAAAGCACAAGCCCAGAGTTATAAAAATACTCAGTGAGATAAGCATGGTGAGGATTTTTTACCTTTATAACTGGTGAGCTAAATGTCTGACAAATCAGACAGACAAAAAGAAGGGGAGAATCCAGACTGAAAACCATATCTTAAAACTTTTTCAGAATGAGACCACAGAAGAGAATTGTAATTATGAACTTTGGACAAAAGAACAGAAGTGCTAGCCTTTTAAAATTTCTTTTGTCCCAGCTAACAGATTGTTTTCTATATGTCTCCAACTACACTTTAGACTGCAGAATACTCTAGGTATTCTGTGGTCTTTTCCAGGACTTCCAAACTTCCCTTAGGGCTTGGGGGAAGGAGGAAAGGGAGAAGTCATTCTCTTTCCAGAGGAAGATATTGGAGAAGACTCTTCCGCACCTGCTAAAGCTGCTGTCAGCTGTCTGGTGGGAGGATAAGTGGACCTGAAGTATCTTACTCCTAGCAAAACTTCAAGCCAACCAAAAAACAACACTTGTGAGTTCAATACAGATTGTACAGCGATAATGCACATCTTTGGATAATGCCGCTTCATCTTGTGTGGCAATGCAGATTTTTACTATTAAGTGTTCATTACGCTATCATTATTATTAATGCATTCATATAAATTTCTTTTTTTTTCCTATCCAGTCAAAAAACAGTTAAAAAACTAAATGTATTAAGATCAAAGTAGAGTAGCTTCAGTCAATCCTTTAACTCAGGAAAAATGTTGGATCAATAAAGAAAATGTGCTAAGGCTAAAATTCTGTGTTTATGTATTGGCATTAATGTGAGGGTCTGAGAGAGCTGTACACCCCCTCAGCTACAAAAGAGACAAATATTTTTATAATGCTACAAATATTCAGGTAACTCAGATTCAGCATTACTGCCCTGGATTTGGTACCATCTACCCATTTCAGCAATTATTCCAGTAGTTCCTCAAAGACAAGCTCCCAACACTTTCCCCTAGTTTCTTTCTGCTCTCTAGTCCCCAAAATCGGTCTCTGATGACTCTCTACCCTCCATTTTGTATGCAAGTTTCTTTTGTACGTTGGAACAGGACACTTGCCAAATTTAAACATTTGTTTTCTGCTGCTGACACAACGGAGCACTACTTTACTATCATCCAGCCAATGTCATTCTTGACTACCAGGTGACTAGCACTGAACATCTCTTCCTTCAATCTCCAAAATTCCCAGCATTATCTAAGATAGTGCACCTTGGAACAACACAGAATCAAAAGCAATGGTCCGAGATCAGTCTACAAGAAGGCTGACGACAGAGACAGGCACCATGAAGAGAGGCCTTCTCTTGGGACATGGACAGACACACATATCAACATATAAATATATGTTGATATGACAAGGATTCCAGGAAGGAAAATTAGCATCCCAATCATGAAACACAAGAATGGTATGGCCTAAGATCCCTTTAACCTGTTATCCTGTCCGCAACTGGAGGCCAAGAGGAGACGTTTAGTGAAAGTACTGGCAAGCACATAGTGATACTTCTCCTCAAAATGTCTTCCCTGTATCTGCTGTGTATCATGGTCCATTCTGAGCCAAACATAGCATTCTCATATTTAAACAACCCTCAATAGTGGAATAGAAAATTGACCTTCACTCTGCCCTGATGAGCCCAGTCAACTCCAGGCAGATATTTTTACTCTTCCATCCACTCAACGACTTTTCATCTGCTGCTATTCATGCAATGAGAAAACAAACGGAAGCATAAACATTAAAATAATAATAAAAAAAAGAAAATCACTCATCCAGCATGCACATGAAAGTGCACAGCTCAAGAGAGATCGAGACATTCTTCTCTTTTTGACCCTCAACACAAAATTGCTGCAACAGTCTTCAAACTTCTGCCCAGAGGACACCACTGCTGCATTTAAACTGTAGGTGAAGACAGTGAAGCAACAACCCCTAACATTTCTCAAGAAAGCAGGCACTTCTATCCAGCCAAACGCTCAGTCTATATTACAATCTGCTATAGGCAACACTGCCACACATCTCAGAAACTAAAGTGTGGTACAGTAATGTTCAGAATCAGCGCACAAGTGTCTCCTTTCCCCACCCACGCATCCCTCAAATGCTCTCCTGCTCTGCAATCCATAATATAGCCCAGTTCAGTCTCATCTCATATTATCCCACATCTAGAATAAATCCTTCTGAAACATAAGGAGAAATCAAGAGGCATCACATATGGCTCCAGAACATAAAGGAAAGCTTATGTGCTGAGTAATGTGATAGGGATCGGCAACATGAAACCTGCAGACAAAATTAGATTCTGCTGCCTGATACGCAGGACTGATGGTTACTTTGGCAAGATATTCTATGAAATTTATGATCATGTACTGCAGGGCTGAGCTGAGGAAAAAAGGCTCGCCCCCAGTACGGTGGTTTGTGTGCAACTTAATAAATAGGAGCTCTCTAACGGCAAATATAGGGTGCAGCAACCATCCCAGCAACAGTGAATTTCACCCTTCATAGGTATAAAATATGAGAATTATCATAAAACTAATCCAAGCAGGCTCTCAGGAGAACAGGTAGTATTCAAATGCAATCAAGGCAATATGGAATTGACTCTGTGGAAACTACTGGCACATATTCATAACACATTGCTCAAATATGGTAACAGATACACTGATTTTTGTCTCTGAGGCAGATTAAGACAGTTGCTCTAAAACCACAAGAGTGCCTTCAGATTAATATGACTAGTGCTTTGAAATTAATTTTTCCAGTACTGGGTGAAAAAGTTGGGTGTGACAATGCAAAACCATTCAGATCGCCACCCTCCAGAGTGGCATTAAGAAGTAATATTTCTAAGCAAATATATGCCCACTCAAGCAGTGCCATCCAGCATACTCCGTAAATTAAAATTAATTAAGCCAAAGCATCATCTTTGATGGGAGCAGAATTTGCACCTGTAAATTTAATAATGAATAACTGTGTAATATTTTTATCAAACACCTCTATAATTCTATTAATCTTTAACTGACTTGTAGCACCTTAATTTGACATTTCTCATACTTTTTGGAGAGGAAAACTGAAAATGTAAAAAAAAAAAATGTTTTTAAAAGTAATAGTAATTGAAGTTGAATATTTTTGATCAGATGCAAATCAATACTGTAGAGATAACCAGGGGATTTCCTATAAATTTTCTAGGAATTCAATTCCTTTAGACTTAGTCAATCGAAAGTAAGACTAAATATCACCAATATTCACTAGCCCTGGTATTTTTCTGGCAAAATTCTACTGACATCAAGGTACTTAATGGGAAAGCATAATCATACAACAGAGTAGAAAAAATAGCACCCTTTAGCTAGATAATTTTATATGTGGATAGACAGATGCAATAGAATTTCACACCATTAAATGATCTGGAAAGCGACAGGAAAGGTTAAAATAAAGAAAGCAATGATTTGTTTTCTTGCCAAGAACAGTACTGCTTTCAGAAAGAATCAGAGATTGATGCCCAGAGAAGGGGAAGAAGGGAAAGCCTGAAGGCAAGCAATGGGAGGGTGAGTTTGTGGCTGGAAATTCAGCAGCAAAACCACCTGCATCAGCTGAAGAGGTCAGCATCCTCTTCCCTTTCCAACTATTTCTCACCATCCTGCACTATGCAGGTGAAAGTATTTATGTAGCTGCATAGTCAGCTAGACCGGGAGCCTATTTGGCTATAAAATAATTCACAAAAGAGGATATTTTATAAAGGATGGGAATGGATAATTTGGATAGAAAAGGAAAAAAGGAAAAGAAAGGGGAAATGACAAAAGGGGCAGGAAAGATTAAAGTCTTGTATTTATGACATTAACTCCAATACAGAATGGAATAAAATATAGAACCCCAACTAATTATAGAAATTAAATTGAGTTGTCCAGTAACTTCTGTGGAATTCAACTGTTTCCTCCATATTTACAAGGGCAAGAAAGACTGAGGATGAATGAACCCCTTGCACTGTGATTTTACCTGCATTCCAGCACTTCAGAGTAACACACAGAGCACAGACTATATCAAGTTTACTTTTTATCAGCGTTTGTTTAAATGGAGGCAGGTGCTTTTCTTCCCTTCCACATTTTATTAGACTGTTGCCTTTTATGTGACTACTTTACCACAATTAAAAGTTATATTTCTCACCCCAGTGTAACCTCCATCTCATTACACGCACTCCTCCAGCAGTCTTTAGTTTAAACATCATCTCATTCACCTTATCAGAAAGAACAAATGGAGGACATCATTCCTTTCTAGTTGTGTTCACAGAACATCCTTTCACTGAACTGCTCTGGTAGTAGCAATTTTCTTGATGGTTGCTGCATGGAGTCTACTCTGTTCATCATTTCTTTTCAAATGCCACTTCCTGTCTCCGGTGCTATTTTCAGTTTCTATTTTACACTGCAAGCCTTGATATTTGTGAATAATACCTCTAATAATGCCTCTGGGTAGCCAAAAGATTTCCATTAATTATCTCAGTAAGAACTGAAGAAAGAAGAGCAAATATATTATCTGAACAGAACCTCACTACCAACAAGGACTCCCCAACACTGAAATCTCAAAAAGGTCATACAAAAAGCCTAACAAAATTAATTTTAGACAGAATTTATAAAAGAGAGAGGATGGAAAAGCAAAGAATATCTTCTGTTACTTAGATATTTATATAACCTTATTTTCTTTTCTTAAGAGTATTTAGGCAGCCATTGCTTTTCAATTATTTTCATTATTATCCACTATTTTAGAGAGTAAAATTTTGAATTAAAAAATAAGGTCTTCTAAAGTTAATAAGCAATGACATTTTTCAGATAATTGAATGAATATTATTTTAATAACCGGGGATATATATTACATGAATTTCTGACTGCAAAAGGGATTATCCAGCACTCTTTAAGCAAGTGCTTTCTACCATCATGTGTTGGACAAGACATTTCGCATTCTTCTGAAGGGAGAAGAGAATGCATTTAGTTTGAGAGCATAACATCTCATACCATACAAAGATGATAATATTCCTTTTACCTTTCCAGCATTTCATTATTTTTTCCACTAATATGATTTAGAAACAAAACAGATGTAAAAGAAAACCAATACACATCTTAAAGATTACTTTGATAATGCTAATATGCCCTTTCAAACTGAGTCCAGCTGGGAAATTGAAAGGGTGACAAGTGGAACCAACTTGTATTAGGTTGGCATGAGACCAGTCACTGGCATGGCCTAAATGACAGTTACAGCATCTGGAAAATGGTTGATAAGGAAATCCTGTTACAGTGCAGTGCTAGATTATTTTTTCTTCTCCTTCTTAAATTACATCTTATATAATTTTTTTTTGTCATTTCTTCATTTTGTGACAAAAAATATTTTAATTGAAATACTGTTTTGATTAAACAAATGCCTGAATTATAGCTTCCAGCACTTTTTTTTAGTGAAAAGAAATTCTAATGTAAAGTAATCTGATCACTCAAAGATTTTTGCTGGGCATCCTTCCAGTTAGAAGTTTAAAATTTATGATAGCAGTTTACAAAGTACCTTCCAACTGAGGTAAAGAGAGAGCGTAAGCTCTTTAGATGACCTTGATCTCTTCAGTTTTACTGGAGGTAATCCCAGGGGAAGGGTTCTACTGTAGCAACACTGTCTGTCTGCAGATGTCTTAAACAGAAATCAAACGGGAGAGAGTTACTACATGAAAACCTCACTCTTGTGTGCAGACATGCTCTAGAAGTACAAGGTGGGGAAGTGATCAACCAAAGACTGCAAGGGTTAAGAAAAAGATAAAAGAGTAAATCCATAATGTCTTGCCAAAGCATTATATTCAGCTTATCCACACCTCTGATTTTCAGTTGGATCTGTCACTACTTTTTCTTCCTGTCAAATACAAGTCTTCTTGGTCTTAAATTAAGCTGTCCTGTGAGTTTACAGGTTTCATGAACCTGGCAAGGCTGTCACAACTTTGTCAAGAGAAGTGGAGTGTTTAAAATAGTCCTCCTGCTGCTGACATTTGAGTTTCTGATGAATAAACACGATCCCTGTCACCCATGACTTTCATGGGCTTTTTCTGATTCTGAATCATATTGTGCTGCCAATAAAGTGCTCAGAATAGGCTACCTGAAAATTGATTCACAGAATTTAAAATTTCTCAATATTCAACATGCTAGCTAATGGCAACATTAAAAATCCAAGCCTGAAAGACAGCCAACAGAAAAGAAGCAGGTAAACCACTGCAGCACATCTCAAAGAGCAAATATTGGGCCTTATTTCATCATTAAGGGTGGCTGAATTAACAAGAAGCAAAAAACATACATAAAATAATATGAGCTAATAAGATGGCTGATTTTTCTCAGAAAAGGTCTGTGGGTTGCGTGTAGGTTCCTAAGGAATTTTTGGAACTGTTAGCCAATTTCATTCAGATCTGTCAGTTTAAATGTATAGGAACACAATTATCTTCTCATTAAAAAATTGATTAAAAAGCATACAAGAACATTGCAGAATGTTAATGTAAAGACACCGTGTTTTGCATAAAAAGATGCAGAGTAAGTTTGCTAAAGAGGCACAAGCATTTCAGAGTCAGAAAGATCTTCAGCCAAAGTTTTCACAGCTCCTTAGTATCCAGGCTTCAAAGAGATTCCCATCTTCTTACTATCTAATGACATTTTCCTAGCTATCTTCTGGAAAAACAGTGCTCCTGCTCCTTCGCAGCATCTTTCAAATGTTCCTTGCAATGGCTAGGTACTCACATGAACTGTTGGACTTCCAAGGATTTTAAGGAGCTTCAAAAATACTAGGTAAAAGCCAAAGCAAAATTCCAAATCTGCTTTAAAAAAAAAAAAAAAGAAAAATAGGAACTGCTGTTCTGTAGAAGACCTCAGAGCTTCAATACTCCAAGGTATTTTAGTCTTTCTTTCTATTCTATTTTTTTCTATGTCATATTGAATTCATGTTTCAGGAAGCTGGGGGTAAAAATAGGGTTATGCTGTTAGCTAGATCCCATTTATCACAGGATACTAGTATTTCTAAACAAGCAATCAAAAACCTGTCAAAATCAATGGGGAGAATCTGAGGAACTTCAAACGGACTGTATGGTTCAGTATTTTGATTCACTGGTGTTTGCCTGAGCACCTGCTACGATAAGATGCATTTTCCATTTAAACTGGGCGATATTTCACCCAGCTTCCAATCCATTTATGCCTATAACTCATGCCAGGTGCAAATTAAGGTAAAATATTACCCAGAGTCTAAAACAGGCTGCATGGCTGGCTCTAACTAATTTTCTAGTATGGTTTTATGCAAATGTGCATCCTAAAGCATTGATTTAGCTAAACAGTTGTACAGCCAACATTACTTCTGGCACCCCACAATCATTAATTTAATATTCATTTCATATTCCTGTGAAGTAGAGAAGTTATTTTACTTAACTACAGAGATTAAATGACTGACTTATAGAAATTCAGTAATTTTGTGAAAATGCCAAGAACAGAACCCAGGTCTCCTAACTCCACAAATCCATTCTTCCAAGCATAGTGCACTGCAGCTGCACATTTTAAATGCAGGAGTTAATTACTCTCATTTCTTGTCCAATACCATCTATTTAATTTTTCTTCACAATTAAAACTAATATTTTGTCCTAATACAAGACAACTTTCTCATTGTTAAATTCAATATTTTATTTCAAGTGTTGGGTTTTTTTTAAAAAACCACACACCAGAATTCTTATTCAGAACACCATGACATACCTTATATTGATTGAATTTATGGCATATATATGTTGGTTACAATCAGTAAAGTTAAGTACTACCAGCTGTACCAGCTTCTCAGATATTTCTCATCCCTATTCTTACCATTACCTGCTGTCATGAAATGACCCAACTGTGGTTAGACCATGGTTTTTGACTCAGAAGTATGTTTAAGGACCACAGGTAGAAAAGTCCACAAACATCACGCTATCCGTCCCAATCCAATAAATGTGGAGTATGAGGCTGCAAAAATCAGGCACTGTATAGAATCATAGAATCATAGAATCATTAAGGTTGGAAGAGACCTCCAAGATCATCGAGTCCAACCGTCAACCCAACCCCACCATGCCCACTAAACCATGTCCCTAAGTGCCGCATCTACACGTCTTTCAAATACTTCCAGGGATGGTGACTCAACCACTCCCCTGGGCAGCCTGTTCCAATGTTCAACCACTCTTTCAGTAAAGACATTTTTCCTCACATCCAATCTAAACCTCCCCTGGCGCAACTTGAGGCCATTTCCTCTCGTTCTATCGCCAGTTACTTGGGAGAAGAGACCAACACCCATCTCGCTACAGCCTCCTTTCAGGTAGTTGTAGAGAGTGATGAGGTCTCCCCTCAGCCTCCTTTTCCCCAGGCTAAACAGTCCCAGCTCCCTCAGCCGCTCCTCATAAGACTTGTTCTCCAGACCCCTCACCAGCCTCGTTGCCCTTCTCTGGACACGCTCCAGCACCTCGACGTCCTTCTTGTAGTGAGGGGCCCAAAACTGAACACAGTATTCGAGGTGCGGCCTCACCAGGGCTGAGTACAGGGGCACGATCACTTCCCTACTCCTGCTGGCCACACTATTTCTGATACAGGCCAGGATGCCATTGGCCTTCTTGGCAGCCTGGGCACACTGCAGGCTCATGTTCAGCCGGCTGTCAACCAGCACCCCCAGGTCCTTTTCCGCCAGGCAGCTTTCCAGCCACTCTTCCCCAAGCCTGTAGCGCTGCATGGGGTTGTTGTGGCCGAAGTGCAGGGCCCGGCACTTGGCCTTGTTGAATCTCATGCAGTTGGCCTCGGCCCATCGATCCAGCCTGTCCAGGTCCCTCTGCAGAGCCTTCCTACCCTCGAGCAGATCAACACTCCCGCCCAACTTGGTGTCGTCTGCAAACTTACTGAGGGTGCACTCGATCCCCTCGTCCAATGGGACAAGGTATGTTCAAGGAGACTGGTGTTTGGAGAACTACACAGATCAGCACACAGCTGGGTAACAATGTCAGCATTTTCCTGTAACTGAATCGAAAACAGCATGGGTCATCGAAGATTTCTATTGTATCTTTTCCATTTCTGCTCACCTAACAACTCAGATTTCATAAACCTTTTCACTAAAAAAAAAAAAAAAAAAAAAACCAAAAAAAAGCCTTCCTAGTACAATACAGATGTATGAATAAAATGTTAAATTATAACTAATGATTTTTGCTTTCCCCAAAAGAAATAATCTAATTATTCAGAAAGCTCTGAATAATTATCCTATACAAGTCAGGACTTAAAACAAGGCATCTCATACCTGGACAACAATTAAAATTTCTTGGTACATGAAATAGTTTTAGTTTTCAAACATTAGCATGTCTTCTCCTTAAAAGCTTAAGCTGCTGAAAGAATACATTATATATATAAATATTTAAATCACCTCAATATATTCTTCCTGTATATGAACATTACATAGCTGCAGAAGTTACATTTGCTTTAGTTTTTAATCTGAATAAAGACAAGCCAACTGATTGTGATCTTTTTCTCCCTGTTCATTTACCAAATTATTTTAAAAGAGAGAAAGCAAACACACAAAGCTGGCAACGAATGTGAAGCTTCTTCCCCCGCTAAGCCTGATTAAAGGAAGCCATTCTGAAGTTAATGTCAATGGAAATATCATGGAAACATGACTGCTTGTGATATTTCCAATGGAAATACCAAACAAAGAACTATCCAAATACTACTTCTCCCGTAAATATCATAAGGATATTTGCTGCTCAGCTCAAAGGTAGGAGGATAAAATGGAAAAGAGGAAGAACAGAGCAGAAAAAGGAAAGCAAAGTAGGAAAACCTGAGGAGCAGACTGTGGCAGAGAACTCTGAGGATACAAATCTACAGAAGCAGAAAAAGTTCTCAGGAACTCAAACTGAACTTTAAAGGATGGATAAGATTTAGAACCACACAGGAAATGAGTGAAAAGGAGGCAAGTAGAGAAGACTGAACTATTAGAGTAACGGCTGGAAAATCATGCTTCCTAAAGAGAATATACATTGCTGGTTCTGGGATGGAAAGAAGGGAAGCAGTGGGTGAAAGTAAAAAATTGGAGTATATAATCGGTTTTAAAAATGTAACTGGCACCTCAAAATTCATTCAGGTAAGAGGACTATTAAAATATAATTCTAACTAACAGAAATGTGTATTGCTAACGTGCATTAATGAGGATAAATGGTAATGTGAGAATGTTCTTTAAAAACATTTCCACAGTTTCCTACTGCTTAAAATAACAACCTCAAGAACATGGTTCTTTTCCTGCTCTTAATAACTTCCTTCAGCAGATGACTTGAGAGGTAATCTTTAACTTATAGACCTTTAGCATAGGTATTTTAATCCAGTTCTAGTGCCAGTCACAACTATCACTAATTTTAACAAGTTGTGCCTACCTGAACCACGGATATAGTCGATCTCCACAACGGTAAGCAGCAAAGCCACTGAACAGTAAGTAACGAAATACTGTGGATCTTAGTTAACCAGCTTATTCCTATTTTACTTCATATCCACTCTTCCAAAGAGCAGGATGATTCTAAAATAGCAGATGATAGCAAAAGTGGGCAAACTACTTCAACACTTACTTCAACATCTAGTAGAGCATTTAAACCGTTTAGCTTTCAGTTTAATGCCCACTTTGTCGCTAGGATAAATATTTAGCAATCTTAAAGTGACTTGAATAATTCCCTATTTTTGCTATTATATTCATTCACCTAGAAACAGCAATAACAGTACGAAACTCTGATTTGAATACTGAGTTTATGGTCACATCTAAAGAGTGGCCCTCATAATATTTGAACTTACAGAATGATATTACCTTTAATTTTAAATCTATTTCTGGAGCCATTTTCAAAATCCAGTATTAATGAAGGATCAAATTTCTACAAATATCCATTGCAAAACCTTAGCAAAGATATCCCACAGTCCTGTATGAGTTTCAAAGTAGCACACATAACCGGAGGCAGGTATGCAAGCTTGTAAGAAACTGGACCCTCAGCCACACTGAATCAAACACTTTCTTGTTTGATTCAAAATGAGGGTTTCCAACACCCCTTGGAATAGGAAGTATGAAAAATAAACCCCCCCACAATTCTCATAATTTATTAACAATCACGTTATTAAGAGAACATTTTGCTGAGACATTAAAAGAGTGCTATTTGTTGACTCCCTTCATGATCTGCACTTCCTTTCCTCTTCTCCTAAGCTTTAGAAGATAAGGGATCAAGATCTTGGACGATCTCTGCTTCTCAAAAAATAATAGAAAATAAGATTTAATAACAGTCAAACACACCATAGATCTTTACTTTCTGTCCATATCTGAATTAGAAACTCAGTTGGACAAGACAGAAAAATCCTCCTGTCTGTTCTTGTGTACTTGGTAGACTTATTGGGAAGCGGCAAATGATAGGAAGTTAAGACCTGTTAAAAATAGCTTTTCTAATGAAAGAGTAACGAAGCAGGGACCTGCCAAAGTGAGGAATCATAATTTACATAGACACCACTTCCAAAAAATTGTTTATTCATGGTTTCTCTTGGGTTTTTTAGGCTGTAATTGCCATGAAAATTAACAACTACAATCTCAATCTGGGAGTCTACCACAGGAGATAAATTTTAAAAATGTTAGGATAAAGGAAACACTGGCATTTACGGAGTTTCATTGTTTCGCCTACTATTTTGCCAGAATGCAGAAATCTCTGATACGTAGAAAATTAAGTTAACAGGCAAGAAACTATGACACTGAGATGGAAGAGGCATACTGGGAATTGAGGTAAGAATGAGGTAAGAAGCAGCTTTTTAAAGCTTTTGAGAAGTAATATATATTTACACAGAGACACACCCCTTATACACACACATATATAATCTTTACATGTGTCACTAATTCAAAGCAGTATATACATTTTACTATTTTCATGCATATTTTTAAGTATATATATATTAGTAATTTTCTTGACAGTGTTTTCTTGTCAATGTAAATATATTGCAACACTTATCTTGATACATCCTCCAAGTAAATCATCCCAGAAGCCAAAACATATTAATGAGAGAGAGACCGTACAGCCCAAATGCTTGTTGATTTTCTCAGTCCATCCTACACATGATAAAATTAGCAATGGACATCGTTATGTGCATATTTAAAAGTTGCAGTTTTCAGCTTCTGTACAGAAAAAAGAAAAAATATGAAGAACTGTGGTTATTATTTAATTTCTTTTGACATTAATTCATTCCAGGTGATTAATTCTGTATTTTTTCCACTACAATTATAAGTGTATAAGAAGTCTAGAAAAACTTTTTGCTATGTAAAAAAAACCCTGTAGAGTGAGAAGAAATCCCATTCACAAGTGAAAATTATTGGTATTCAACTGCTGTAAAAAATAAAGTGAACATTTTACCAATTTTGTAGCATGGATTAATAGCGCATAACTGTGCACAAATTGTATGGGAAGGCTTTAGTCATTTCAAAATCCTTCTGATCAGTGAATGAACTGTAAAATGCTCCAAATACCATTGACAAAGAAGGAAGCTTTAGATATTACAATGAACACTCAGCTACTGAACAATTGTTTATAATGACTCATATTTAACTGATAAATAATTATTCATATTACAATTCCTCCTGGATGTGTCACACACACACAAAAAAAAAAGTCCTGCAATCAAGGCCAGAAATTCTAAAAGATCATGAAAAAAAGAAGCGGAAGTCCAAAGCACAGAGAAGGAACTTAGCAAGAGATTTCACAAAACACACTATAACCAGCAGAACTGAGAAGAGCTAAGTCTTCAGACTGCCAGCTGCAAGTCCCACCAGAGAATTCTGCCTCCCAGCTGCTAACACAGGTACAAAACTAAAAAAGTGAGATACACTTGCCTTCCTTGCTTCTTAACAAAATTAATCCAAAATTAATGCAATGTACAAAACTTAAATACAAATGAAAACAAATCTTATCCTCATTTCCAACCTCACACTCTTCCAAAATAGTGGGTAAGACCTTCTTTCCCTTTAAATGTATTCAAGTACATATCATCTTCAAAAGGATTTCATTTATCATGCTGAGATGAAAACAAACTTACTTAAATTATAGTCTTTGGTGTTTTTTCTGTATAGTTGTCTGCACCAACTTGAGAACATAAACCAGCTAGAAAACAGCTCAGAGATACACAATCATCTTTAGGATTCATACGGCATAAGTGTTTTATTGATTCTCATGTTACGAGATACCATTTAAGACAGAAGTCATTCCATTTTCATTCCATTTACTAGTTCAATAACTGTTTCTATACTTTCATGATCAGATTGCATACATTAAAGTAGTAGTTGCTTTTCCATATACCTTGGGGATTGAGATTCATAATCCATTGATTGAATTGCCTGTGTCATTGATTCAGCCACATTTTCTAATAAAAAACATGCCTATTGTCCTGATTGAACTGTGGAGTCTAATGATGTAATTCACTTGGTTTGGTGTTATCTTATTGATGTCTCTCTATAGCTCAAACCATGATAATGGAGCGCCCAATTAGCTTTTTCTAGTGCATGTTCAGCTGCTATTTTCTCACTAAGGAGAGGTTTAATGACATGCTCTAAGAGAGCCCAGGCAACTACTGGAGATTTTTCAGTTCAGCATAAGCAGCTTGGCACTAAATGCTTCCAGAGCGTGGCTCTGGCAGCCAGTTCAGAGTTCGCATCTAGCGTAAGGTACTGGGCTTTTCTCTTCATTACTGCTTGTAGGCCTCAGCAAAAACTAAATTCCTTGTTTTGACTAAGTTCCACTAAGTTTTTTTTCGTGTTATACACACAATTGGGTACATCTGCTAGTACATCACGCAGTTCTCTTTGATCAAATAACTCACAGTCCTGCCTTTATTTACTACCTGCCCAAACAGACTATATATATACACACATAGATACATACACACATACACCAGCACTGGCCTGAGATCTCTAAATTCTTAAAGCTCATCTGCATGATAGGATAAGATTTTCATATTAAGGGGACAAAAATTATCCTGTAAGTCACAATTCAGCTCTCCCTATTGTAGAAATTGACATGAATGGATGGAATTGCTTGCATTTTGCCACTTTCATCAACACTGTCAAATAAATTTAAGACATGACTAGTTAATAGAATAAGTAGTTGAGCTGACAGAACATCTAATAAATCAACCAGGTATCAGCTATTTTGCAAAAATAAACAGCTTGACCAGAATAGCAACAAAGACAAAACTTGACAAGTAGAAGTCTTAAAATGCATACCTGATTAAAAAGAAGAAAAAAATAATACACAGCAGGACAAGAAAGATATCTTAACATAGCTGTTGAACTCTGCAAAGCAAACAACAAACTACCTTAGTTATGAATTATGTAATTAATCACGACCTTAAATGAAAAACAGCTTCAAAATAAGCTTAGTTATTTTATCCTGAGGCTTGCATGGTAAATGCGAAGTGTCTGGTTGACAATATCTTTAAATAACTATGATTTCTATTAAGCATTCATAATAACCACACAGGCATCATATTTTTAAGAAAAAGACACTTCTAATTGAAAATAATTCAGCTACAAAAATGAGAGGGGCTTACACCTACATCACGCAAAAGTTACTACGTGATGTGGTCACACACTCCATGCTTTGAACCAGAATGCACCTGCATTCGTTCCTGATAAAGCACAGAAACAAAGCAACGGACTACATACATTCAAGAGAAGATACGGTTGATCACAATGGAGATGCAAGTCCATAATAATAATAATGGAATTCTAATTCTGAAGCTTTCCTTAAGCAGTTCCATTTTCTGGAGCGATGGAGGTGCTCAGTGAAAGATGAGATGATTGTAAAGTTGGCTTTCAGTCAGTCTCCAAATACCTAGAATTTAAAAGTGTGAGACCTATAGTAAAAGCCTACCATTTTCTGGCAATACCTTCAAATTACAGCGGAGCTGCTTCTCCACATTGTCTCGCAGTGCAAATGTAAAAATTAATTTGTACCAGAACATACTAATCAGAGATGAGAACAATAGTCCTTTACAAGTAAAGTCTCTAGAAATGGTGATACTAGGAATTTGGGTGGTTCTTCATTAAGGTAAAAAATGAATCATTTAGTGAAATTCATCCTCTAAGAATCCATGTAAAAGAAGAAAGAAAGAAAGAAAAAAAAAAAAGATAGATTACCTTTTGACTCATTTGAAACTGTTTCTATCTTACAACACTGGTGGTGTTTCCCAGCTGGTTATCCAGTGACACATCCAGACAGAGAGACACCATTCAAGTCTGGCAGAATCCATTTCTCCATCCAGCCTGCCG
>NW_008824049.1:688380-697714 GCF_000699105.1 Pygoscelis adeliae
CCTGTGGTTGTGGAAACTGGAGTTTTTCTTTATTCAGTGTCTGTCATGCACCAATAAAACCCTACCAAGCAGCACTATTGTCTAGCTGAAATATGAAAATATCCAAGACTAGCTTTTGACTAGACGAATTGGTTTAGAGCCAAGTCATAAACTCCAGGTGAGCAAGTAGCCCAAACCTCTGATATATTTGTCTGGCTTTAAACATTTTATAAAATAAAACAGAAAAACCTTATGGCTTTGGGTGCATGACCCTTTCCAGTTTTTCTGAAAGTTCACTCTCTTCTGCAAGCTGTATTACCTCTCTGGGGCAACTTAGAATTAGCCACAGGTTCCTAATAGAATTAGATTGAATGAACCGAGATGGAAAACTGCAACATATTTCAATTCCATCCATGACGTTCCCTTATCAACATTACAAATGTGCAAAGATTTTTAGACAACACAGAGCACTGAAAGCAAAAATTCATTAAAAGAGATCTTGGAGATGTTCTAGTCACTTAATCTCACTGAAGGGTCACGCTCACTCCCACGTTATTTTCACATTACTTCCACAGAGGTCCAGGTAAGAAGAGATGACAGGACAGAAGAGGAATCCCACATAAAAATAAATTAATTTACCTCATAAATTTTTTTATCCATAGCTCTACAAAATCTACCAGGTCTAAACAACTCTCACACAAGATAGAAAAAACAAAGACAAACAATGTTAATGAGAAAATGTAAAATATATATACAGAACACCATTATTAAGAAAAAATTACATAAGACTTGTAAAGTCAAGCAAGAGTAAATTACAGATACACGTGCTCTAGAATTAAATCAGCATTTAATCCTTTAGCAGCAAAACAGTGGTGAGCACATACTGTTGTTTTTAAAAAGAAATGGTTCTTTAAATTCAATGTCCGAAAAATCTAAATAAGATGAGGAAAAAATTCAGTACCAAGTCAAAACACTTGACTGGTACCAAGACCATCCTGTATTACTTGCTGCTCTACTATGTAGCCAAGGAATTTCTGGTGTCATGGTATGGAGCTTGTTAAACTACCAGAAGTTAAAATGTGCCATGAAGCACACCTCGTTTATGTGAGGATTTCAAGTTCAGGTCTCACTTGGTAATCCCTGAGAGAACCACAGTCTCTAGTTTCATTGGTTCCTCAGGACGTTAGTTTCGTGGTCTTCTGTGTTCTGAGGCAGGAATAGTACTTTCTGATTTTTACAGCACGTTGTAGAAAAATTAAATAAAGAAGTAGAAAGAACAAACTGTTCTGGATAATTTGTCCTGCCACATATTTCCCTATTGTCTTCAGCAGGGAGGGGGGAAAAAAACAAACAAACCAACCAAAAAAACCCAACCATTTTCTTTTTTAATCTTTTGGAGTAAGAATCACAATCCTGGTTGCACTTGTTTGTGGTATTCCCAGGATTACATGATATAAAGAGCAGCAATCAGTCCACAGTGCTTGTAAATTTTGAGTTTGCCTTTCCTGTCTCAGAAACAAATGAATGTACACACAAAAGCACTAAGTGCATCACTTAAAGGCTCAAATAAGAGAGCATGGATTACAGTGCAAAGAGAGTCAATCTCGCTTTCACAGCATTCAGAAGCTTGCACTTCACTTTTTGTTTTTAACACACAAATAGAAACCATGTTAACTGTGACTCACAGGTCATAATCAGATAGTGATCACAATACTGAACACAATATATGTTTTTCTTCTTCTATGGCTAGCGATCATCACACCAAAATATATGCATACATACAACCTACAGCAACTTCAAGTGCACTATCTAATCAAGTGAAATGTAGAAATCAAGAGCTCTCCATAGCAAGTATATATACATGATTTTATATTTTCTCTACCTTAAGACTTGTCCTTAGTAGCTTTTACACAAGGTAGTGCTTACTCACTCACAGACAAGCTATTGTTTTAAGACAACAGCCAGCTATGTTAAGAGAACACTTACAGGTTTTCAGAATCGGTGCCTACAAGGGAGAGCACACAAAGATACTGTCTTTTCTGTCTATCAGCTTGAAACACATTGAAGGGGCCACAAAAAGAATAAATAAAAATTTAAAAGCTACACACAACTGATCAGTAAAACACAGTTTAGCTCAATAAGGCCTCCTTAAAACAGTATAGGCACCTAAAGGTATGTAACACCGAAGTACATTCTCCTTGAGGAGCTGTAAAGATTTGAGAGCTATTTACATTTTAAAATTAAAAGCAAAAGAAGTCAATGAAACAGAATGCAGACAGCCAATCTGGCCATAAACTTCCATTTCTTAAAAAGAAAAAACCAAAAAAACCCCCCAAAAAACCCCACCACACAACTATTTGGATTTCCAGCTGCAATATATTCAAAGTTCACAAAAGCTCCAAAAATCAACCTAACACCTCACTTTTGTTCAGGCAACTTAAGCACAAAAGCAACTTGACTTTCCTTTGTAATTAATGATTTAGGAATATTAAACCCACCAAACCATTCTTAGCAAACTTGCTCACAGTAAGGTGGTCAAACTGAGTCATTTGGGATCCCACCTTCATGATATTTGCTTTCTGATCAAGCCAGTGGATCCTTGCAGATTTACTCGCTTGCTCACAAAGTGCTTTAACTCACCTTGGACAAACTCTGCATGAATTCAGAAACTACTAGATTCAAGGGTTCCCTTTTCTAGAACCTGCCATTAACTATACAGGAAATGTTTTCACTCTTCGTTTTTTAATGCTTATTTTTCTAAGACAGCTGGGAGATATAAAATGTAGATGGAGCTTACATTCACGTATTCCCAAAGTTTGTGAGTTTGTGCATTGAGAACTTTGATTCAATTTCATCTTGAAATTGATGATTTTGTATTTAAAAGGAAAAAATCTCTTATTCCAATACTTTGGTGTTGCTGATGAACAAATAATACTCTATCAAGGTACAAATTTAATAAAGCCCTTCTTATATATGATAAAGATTGTGGAACCGACAAGGTGTATACTATATAATTAGCAAGCTGTACCTTCATATACTTGTTGCCTGAACAATAAAACAAAAACCTGAGGTACCTCTTCACATATCAGCAATCCTTTCACCAGCACGTCAGGCCCCAACTTGCATACTGATGAATATTATGTAAATGAATTTATAGATAAAAAGGAAAAATACCTATTCTGATGCAAATCACACTCAGCACATAAGCAGTGGGAGTGACTGAAGCCTAAATGCCTGTTCTGTTTCTTCACAGCACAAAAAAAAATTAGGAAAAAGCTGTTCGGGTGTCCTCACTGATGTTGACATGGAACCATGAGAAATTTAAAATAAAAAACCTAAACCAAACCAAACAGAACATTTAGTATTTGCTTTAGTTTCTGCTGTTTAATATCAATATGACACCAAGCAGCTGCCCCCATGATGATCGCTGAGGTTTGGTGCATAACACCTGCTGTAGACATAAGACAATAACAGCTACTTTGGTCGTCTTTATTACTGCTCTTAAGAGGACAGTGCTTCAGTGATGCCAACTCAGGATATGAATAGTTACCTTCCCCATCCCCCTCTAAATCTGCAATGAAAAGAATGAAGTTAAAATGGGCGAGGGCACTCCTGCTGGGGAGGGAATCGCTGCCACAGTGTTCCCAAAGCAATTCTTTACTGCCGGGCACTCTGTTGAGCTCCGTAAGTATCAAATCAGCTATTGGAACCTCAATTACAGGCTAAAGACACTGCCCCTTCCTCTGCCCCTCTTTCTTAGTCTTTGCAGAAGTTCAGCTGAAGTAAAAGAATCATTTGAACCTAAATTAGGTGGAAGAAAAATACAGGCCCCAAAAATGCATCTTGCATACATTCATTTCAAGTAACAAGAGAAAATTTTAGCAAATAGTTCAGTAAATATTACTGAACACCCAAATTATTTTTTTTAAAGTGGCAACTCAGTAAAAGAAGTCACTAGTAGTAGGGAAGCAGCCCAGTATTTTTCTGCTGATGAGAGCTGTGCCAAAGCACAGATGGCATTATAAACTTTCCAGATATAGAGCGTAGGTTATTTTTACCATTTTGCACCTGCATACTTCCCTCCTAAAAATCCTACAGAAGAGCAACAAAACACAGCTCATTCCTCATGCAAAAACCCCACTCCCAGTATTACTCTCCCTCTCCATCCACTCTCCCCATTATATCTGCAAATAGAGATAGACTGAGCTATGAAAAAATCAAGCACGCAAAATCTACTAGCTGAACCACAACAGCAAATTATTCTTTCTTCCTGGCTCTAGGTCTCAAGCTAACGGCATGGGAACCCAGCAGACACACCGCTGCCCTTGCCTGGCAGACAGCTCAGGACAGGGTAGGCAGGACAGCAGCCTGGCTACGTGTCAGGAGGAAAAATCCAGAGGAAACTTTTGGGAAGCTGGGAGCTGGAAACTTCTAGAGCATCTCTGGGCATGTTGACACCACCCAATGCAATGCCATGAAACAGTAACACAATTTAAAGCTACAGTTGAAAGAACAAATTCAGGTCCAGGAGGCAGTTTACCCAGAGGAGAGAAGCACTCTGCTACAGGTAATACACTACCCCGCTTTTTGCAGGACTAGTGCAATCCCAACCAGTGTTACAAGTCATTGCTGTTAAACCTACTCAGGCACATTTACTGACTACACCAAGCCTAAAGCAGGGAGGAGAAAAACAGCCTACAAAGATTTAGTCCTCATATACACCATGACCACTTGCATTGGCCAGGCAAAGTGAAAGGCTCTGTCTTCCTCACTCTCCATTCCCTGCATGCTGATTCTTCTGAAGATATTGACTGGTCCCAGGCGATGGAATTTATGATAGTAGGTGCTTGATTTCATTTCTAATTCCTTGCATACACATAAACTTGCTCTAGCTAATTTAAGTGAGTATATACTAGTGCAGACTCCTGTGAGGACATCTTCAATTTTAGTCTAATTTAATGGATTATTACATTTTAAGCTAACAATGTTCCCAGCTGATTTACACTAACCTGAAATAAACTTAGTTTATGCTGAAATAAGAGTGGCTGTGCAGCTTATTGGATGAGTTTAATGAAACTGATTTTAAGTTACGTCTTAAATTAAGAGGTACAGTAATGCATATAAACAAGCCCTAAGTGATGCTTTGAATACAAAGAGAAAAAGAATGAACAGAAAAAGCTACAGACTTTGCCAGATTGTACATCTCAGCTTCTCAAAGCCCAGCTCTGAAGAGCTCAACATAGAATCTGACCCGGTAGTTAGTCAAGAAGAATAAACGTAGCATAAGAAACAAAGTCATTAATCTTAATTTCTATGTGGATTGCCTTTAAATTATGCAAATTCAAAGACTCGGTATTTCTCCAAAACTCAGTAACAAAGGGGAAGGGCGCATACATGAGACTACATATATTTGCTCCAGTATGATATGGGGGAAGTTGTCAAATTCATCACGGTGAGCTTGATTCTAATGCTCAAGAAGCTTAATCTGAGATACCATCAATTTTGTACTGGAAAGCAATCAAAGAATAGAAGCAAGAGAGACTGGGGTCATGCGTTTACTCTGTAGTTAAAGTTATGAAATTCTGTCTTCTATTAATAGTTTGTTCTTTGGACAAAAAAGAAAGTGCATAACTGTAAAAGTAGGGCTGATAGTTACACATATAAAGAAAACAAAATATCAACTGCTTTGACTCAGTTTACTTAACTTGTGTTGTATTTCACACAACAGAAGTTGGTTATTAGCCATTTCTGGAATTTTTATGTCCCCCAAGATTTAGTTCATTATGCTGAAATAGAGTGCAGATAAAATATAATAAGGAGAAAATGATGGTATAAAACATTGTGTTGTACTGGGGAGAAGTAAGACTAGCCTTATCTCTCTCTGCAATGCATACTCCATTTTCTTTTTAGAATGGGTTCATATATAATTTTAAGAGTTTAGAAATAAAGCTTTCCGTTTTACTACCTGTTTAATGTCAGCTGCTCACTATTTCATGGTAGGCATTGTGACAGTCTAATACTGCAAGACAAGATACTTCTTCTAACTTCCTAATTTAGTCAAAGGTGGTGATCACAGACCTTAAGGTTGACCTCAAACTTTGAGAGCTAACTCTTTTCTTTCTTTATACCCTTTGACTCTAAATGAATACAACTTTTTAAACAACAATCAAAAAAACCTTACTCCTCCTTCCCATGGATAACAAATGCTCATTCTTGTTCTCTCATCTCCTCCCTGTTTGAGCAAAAGTATGCAGATACAGAGTAAGGCATTTTCATCTTTCACAGCTAAGGGCAGGTCCTTTAAGACTACGAGCAATAACTAATTAAAACAGATGAAGACTTACCCCTAGATACAGTTCATGCCTCTTCAGAAAAAAAAAAAAAAAAAAAGGATCATAGTTTTATTATATTCATGACTCCTGGGAGAACTGAACTGCATTAAATTATAATTTTATTAAGTTGGTCAATGAATACATGTTAGATATGAGTCTCAGAGAAGAACAAATATCACAGAAAACTACAGTCATCCTGTCGTACTGAAGTCTCCCACTACTCCACTGCACTAATCCAGGTTTATGGCTGCTTGCATCACCGGAGCAGCACAAAGTAGCCAGAGCATATCAATGAATATGGCCTAATACATTTAGCAGAATGTTCTTGGGGTTTCTTAACCTGTTTTGGTGCCTGAAGAAGGGACTGTGGAACTCAGCGGTGTATTCACCAAACACACAACAATTTGGATTAAAACTAGGTAACACAGCAGGAAGAGCTTATTAACCTAAATTATTTAGCACTATCAACCCAGCTGTTATCACAGACAATTTTGTTCATTCTTTATCAGTTTTTTTTTTCTAATTCTCTAGTTCTAACTTGGCACATGATTACAAATAATAATTGCTGACTTCTAGCATCATAGGAAACACTGATATCCAGGCCACCTGTATTACACATAATGTCCAACATCCTATACCTCAGATACCAAAAATAAATAGGACCATTTGTTCTCCAAAGTAAGCATGGCCTTGAAGCAATAAAAATAACTGGCTCTTTTGGAATACAGTTCTCCATTAGCACCTACGTATAGGTTCTTCTACATGTTCAGAAGCCAAACGCCTAAGCACCTAGTTCCCACATAAACTCTGTCCCAGTTCAGAGAGATGAAACTCTGATTCTCTTGGAGAAGCCCCTGGAGGGAGTTGAAAGGCCAAGTTCAAAGAACACTTAACACACAGGTGTGTTATGCCCACAGTCACAACCACATTTAACTCATACGAACAGCACTGAGACCCTCACAGAGTAAAGCAGAAAGAGCCGCTTACCTTTAAAAGAAAATGTGAAAAATGGAACTCCACAGTTCTCTGAGTGTCCCTTTCAGATATCTACTTTTAAACCACTGTTTCATCTAAACTGGACCCTTAGAAGGTCTGACCTGTAAAACCTGTAACAACTTGGAAATGTAGTTAGTACAGCAAATCACTTTTGGAAAAAACATATTTTCACCCCACTCCAAACTTGTTAAGCCATATAAAAGGACTGTTGTTATACAAACTTAGTCCAAGCCTCTCTTTGACCAAGGAGAGAGGCACAAGACCTGCATATAGGCTTCCAAAGAGCCTTTCGCAAACCATAGTTGAAGTAAAAAGTAGGAGACCTCTGTGTGTGGCCAATAAGGCAGCCATATTAACAAAGACACTCATTAATGAAGGCAGGCCCTCAAGGCTACGCTATCTGGGGAGCCTTTCCAGCCCTTATAAAAATCCACTGCAGGAACCAGCCTCCTCCTGAGGAGGGAGGAATGTCCAGCCAGCACCCGTGGGAGGTGAGGTGTCCAGCCAGCACCCTCCACTCACAGGGCTGAGGACAGGGAGTCCCCAGGCAGAGGACAAAAACTGAGTTAACTTCAGACCTCCTGTCTCAGCTTCGCATCCTTTCACAGGCTGTATCTCTAATAAGATAAAAGCATAGAATTTCATCCAGAAAATGCTGTCTGACAACAGAGCGGTGGACAGAAGCCTACCTTTGTTTGCAAACTGGGCACAGCTCCACATTTATTATCTTCACATTTAAACCATTATTTGTATTTGCTAAATTGCCAAGGCCAATAAAGTTCAGTCTGAGACTATTTGTTTTGACTGTTCAGCTTCACCTATTTATATTTGGTGGCTGCTCATTTGTTATTTCTGCCATTGCTGAGATGACAAACATTTTGAGGAGGAAAATAATTAGGACAGAAGGTAAATCATCTTCCTAGCATGTTCTCCGAGTAAAACTTAAAGCCTATTCCTGTTGAAAAGCTGATATGCTCTACAGTTTAATCTTGAAACAGATCCAGCAAGGTAAAACAGTGTCAGAAGTTCAAGGGCTTGAGCTGTAGCCAAGAAAAAGGAAAGTTAGCCAAGGTGCTATACAAGTACATACACAGACTGTGAATAAAAGCAGTATCTGTCCTTTCATCTGAGGCGAGGTGAGGAGAAGCAGGCAAAAAAATCCCACAAGCTGTGTGACTTAGCCTAGGCATAGCAGAGCTTAAAACACCATGTGAAAAAAGTAATAAATTTCTGTCTTCCTGAAGAGGTCTGATTTGAGACATGTGAACATTTTACATACATACATTATCCAATGCTCACACCAAAAACATAAAAATCAGAGCAGAAGCTAAAATAGCTAAGTCGTAAAACCAGCCACTATAAACCCAGTTTATAGAAATTGTTTACACTGGTGAATCAGTGTAGGACCCCTAGGGAGGTCTGGGATATCTAGTTCTGAGTCTTCCCAAAACTCCAGCATCTGTCAAGATGTATTTATACGCAGTTCTCAATAGGATGATTTATGCCATGTTTATCAGAATATCATCAGGAATTGCAAAAGCTGAGTCAGTTTGCAGCTGCAGACAGCAAGAGAGATTAATCTCTCTCTTGTTACTATTGCTAGCAACAGAAGATGAAGGAAAGCCATGTAAAGTTGGAAATTACAAGTTTTGTTCTAGAGCTGTAAGACCATATTAGCAATGAAGTAACGAGAAAGTGGCAAGTGGTATCACTTTGGAGCCAAAGCATTGTTTAAGTCATAGACTGTAGCAGTATGAGACCACTCTACCAAACCACCCACGTACCTGGCCTCAGGAGATCCTTGGAAGGATGTGAATTACCACAAGTGCCTCTCTAAACTGGCTTCATTGCCTTCTTTGACAAGTTGTTCCACTTCTGTCAATGGAATTGACAGAAATTTTCAGTTCTGCACTATTTGCAACCCAGGATTTCTTCTGTGCCCTCCAGCAGTGAAATAGTGAAGCATACTACCATCTTTCTTGTAAGAAATGAACGTTGTCCGAACTCTCAATTTTTCCAACTAGGTG
>NW_008824049.1:697779-733923 GCF_000699105.1 Pygoscelis adeliae
GGAGTAGGAACTCTGAATTTGATTTGAATATTGCTTTCTCGCGAACCTCTATATACTTGGTAACAATGACAGATATTTCCTTTGGTAGAAATAAAAAATAAAATGAGGCTTAGAAAAACAACCAAAAGAAAATCTGGCTGACTATTCTTATAAAAAAGATCTATGAAAGTTTTAAAGAGCAGCACAGAAGACTTAAAATTTCTAGTTCAAAAATGTGTAAATGCATATAAAAACATCACACATTGGTCAATCTGATGTCTAGGGCCTTTCATTTATCAGAGCAAGGCTGGAGTAAGACTTAAAAATATTTCACAAACACATATTTTGGAAAAAAATTCCTCACACAATCACAAGAGATGACGGTGCATGGCACATTTAAAAGTATAGCCCACCATCTTCATTGAAAAAAAGAATCTCAGATGTTTGGCTGGATGTAAGGCATTATCCAAAAGACTTTCAATGGTGAAAAGATGAACATCAGCAACATTGTTAAAGATAAAAATAGACCGTGTTAATGGATAAACAAATAGAGTACCTTGGGGTTTTTTTTGTTGTTTCTTTGTTTTTAGCTTATTTGGAATAACTGTGGAGTTGGATTTAGGTTTCAATTAATTATCATCTGCTCATAAAGAAGCTAAAGAAATCTTTGATCGTAAAGGAGTCTTTCTATTCCAAGTTAAAGACAAGTATGATAAGACAACAAAGTACATAAAATCATGTTGTATCTTGTTAGTAACGCATGAAAGGTGTGAAATCAACAAGCCACGGTTTCATTGTATGCCGCAAGAGAGAGCCAAGATTAGACAGCTGGTTTGCCTAAGCATGCAGCTAAAATGAACCACGGTCACAATATTCACCAGAGACAGCCATAGTCCAGTTTTTGGACAACAGTTTTAATCTCCCCATCTCACGCAAAGCTGAGCTGACTGCCAGTCTCAAGGCTGGAACTTAGGGCCCTGGTAATGCATTATGCATTGTTACACACTAAACTTCAGTTGCTGTTTTATTTGTTTTGAAGGCACCATCTAAACAGCAAGTGTTAACGCACGTTCCTTTACCTTTGAAAATAATAGGATCAAACTGGCCATGCACAGCTAAATGTGCAAAGAATAGTTCCAGGTCAATTGTGTGTGACCTGCCCCACTCTTAGACAGGATTTTTCCTATAATCTAAATCAACATAGCTGCAATTGTTCTTTTAATCATCAGTATTCATCAGCTTTCTGGTCAGAAATTCAGAAGGCAAAAACCTGTCTTCATTTCAGATTACCATCCCTTCCTTGCATATATTTTTTCTCTAAACTAGTAGAAAAAATGACTGCGTAGGGTTAAGAGATTACCTCTCCAAGCAGTTATACTTTAGTGAAAAACAAAGCCACAAAGCTAGAGAAATGTTATGTCAAAGGAGTATATTTAGTTAAGGCAATCGTGTATACACCATTTTATGTTTTTAAAGTATTTTCTTTTGCTAAGAGATATTGCGCAAATGAAACAGCTTCAGTTCTAGGGACCGGTTGTTGTATTTCTGGTCTGAGATTTCCTGGGCACAAATGTATGCAGAAAAGAGCACAGCTGCTCTGCACCGTGCAGTAAATCCAGCTCTTCTGAGATGTATTGGATTTGCTGTATATGCACAAATTAACTAACACTCATGCTTTCTGGAACAGCCAGAACTGCTGTGGCTCTGAGAGACAGTCTGCATAAGCGTGGCAGATGCATCCAAGATTTCTAGAGCTGAACAGGTAACTTACAGCTACTGCAGAGCAGTTATGAGAGATCAGATTGCTCTACATCCAACACCCAGATAAACACAGAGTATCCTCAGAGTATCCATTTGCACAACAAGAATGATTCCTCAGGGCATTTTTGAACAACTTTCAGAAGAAAAGGATCAAAAAAAACAAAAACAAAAACAAAAACAACTTTCTAGGGTAGAGCAAAACCAGGAACAGCAGTTACACAAATAATTCAGTTCAAGTGATGGATAGAAGCTGAATGCAAACCTAAGCTACAATAGCAAAGATGGATCAAATAAGACCTGGAAGATTTCTTTTCGAAACAGGAAGGGTCTTCTTTTGGTTTATTTCCCCCTGCACTTACTTGGATGGCAACAGAGACAGGAAAAGATACCCACATTATTTTTAAAATTAGAAATAACAGTCAAAAAAGCCAAAAGGATTAATAGTTTGACATTACTGCAGGATGGCAGCCCTTATTAATCTGTTTCATCACAGCATTTTATATTGCAAGTGGAAAAAAATGTGCTAAGGGGAAGTTAAAATTGACGGGTCATATCACCAAAAATGCATTCATGGAATATTTCAAGAAATAAAAAAAAATCTAAAATCTAAAATCTCTTAAGTAGAAATAAGAAAACTTTCGAATCAGAAAACTGTGAGATGCAATATGAAACACTGCTTTTAGCTGCCTTAACTGTGCTCCTTCAAGGTCTCCAGGCCTTCATCCTTCATAGAACACACTACCTTGCTTCTTTGCTCGCAAAACCTAAGACAGTACATCAGATGATGTAGTCGTTACTGTTCCTCACTACATCGTTCTTTGTTCTTTTTCTAGAATTTTCATAATCTGTACACGATAATTTGTCCACAGACTATCCAGGAGTTCACCCAGCTAACACTAGATGGTTGTGTGATGCACTGCATAGAATCGCCACTGACATTTTCCAAAATTTGAAAGAAAAAAGAAGTATGGCTAAAAAAGCTTTGTTTCAAGTCTTTATTTTTATGATGAAGACCTGAAAATTATTCAGAAAAAGAAACCCTTTCTATAAATAAAGAATGCCTCAAGAAAACCCCCAGTATTTGGAAATTTAGATAGAAAACTTTGGGGATGGGCTTTAAGTTCCAAGATTTGCAGTACTCTGAATCCTGGGGCTTTCTGAGATAAGAACCATCTGTGCAAAGCTGCCACATCTCCCCACCATTTCTTCCAGCTGTATGGCAACATGGCTTTTGCAAAAAATACACCTGGAGAAACTTACTGCTGCCATCAGAACCACACTCTAGGGGACAAACAAACGAGTGCAAAGGCACAGAGCACCACTGCAATGGAAGGCCAATCTCCTGGCCTTGAAAGAAACTGCTATAGGGAACAACTACCCCAATACTCCCTCTTAGGTCTTCATACCACCTACAGAAAGATCTCCTAAAAAGGAGCAGCATATAGCAAAACCATGTTTCTTCCCCTACCCTTCCCAGATGATATATTCAAATCTGTTTGAAGCAGAAGAAAAAAAAAAAAATCTGTCATTACTTTGCGATCACTCACTCATCTGTCACTGCAAACTGAAGGAGTGAAGTCACTTTTTTAAAGGTCAGTTTTAGTCATAGTGACCTGTTCATGGAAATTTAAATATCATTGTAAATATTGTAGTAAAAACTTTAATCTGAACTATCTTACTAACATTTTTCTCTTTCTAAAGACTTAAAGAGGGGAAAAAGTTTGATTAGTTTTTTAAAAGTTCATTTGCATGTGTTCTACTTTCTTCTTGAACAAGAAAAATCTTAAGTTTCCATGACTCTCAGGCCATCTTAATGAGTTGAAGAAAGTGTTTTCTTATAAATTATTCATCTCTTTCCTCTCCTATTTTTTAGTTTCTTCTCTTCTTGCTATATTATATTAATATTCTATATCCTCCATAACAAAATCCTTACTTCAATATTACCACATTTGACTTTTCCACCAAAAAAGTATAATAAATCCTGCCTGCAATTTCAGTGCATTGTATACAATTTCAGCCTTTTTCATCTGTCCTCCTTTTTAATTTCTTTCTTTTTATCTGGTGGGTGGATAGAGTAAAAAGAATGAGGGAGAGAGAAATGTGAGATTGATGAAGTAGCCCTGGGAGTGTGAAGGTTCAAGAAACGCCTAGTAGCTTTAACTTGTCTGCAGCACTGGCTAATATCACATGCTTCAAGTAAAATATCTAATATTGTCAAAAAACATAAAGGATCTGGCTAGTATAGGAAGAAAAATCACTGAACCTATCTAATGGTCTATTTATACCCTGAAGCACGAGAACTAATAGTCTGGTAATTTTATCCCAGCTAGTGAAACAGCAGACTCTATTCTTATATTCATGATAAATGAATTTACCCCACCAGTGATTTAGAGTCTTATTGGGACAAACAGAGATGAAGTAGTCTTAGCCAACAATAAATGACTCCATTGCTTTTGGCTAAGTAGAACAGACTCTCAAAAACATGTTTCATTCATATACTATTTATTATAAAGACAAATGCAGATAGTAAAGCTTTAACACAAAATAAGCAGCTGAACAATTTCGGTAAATATTAATGCTACTTATTAGTCCTTCAAAAACATTCACATCTATCAAATATATATTGTAAAGGTTACGCTTTACAGGAAAGTGATCACACAACTCCCAGAAGAAGATGGTGAGCGGAATAACTCAGAAACTTATCTTGGTTCCTTGAAATTATCAGAAGGTGCCTAAAGCTAATAATTAGTACTTAGGCTTCAACATCTTCTCTTCTCTCCCACTGTGAAGATTATTGTGTCCTGTTCTTTCTGGGGATTTATATTCATTTATATTCTAGGCCCCGTCTCTTAGGAGAAACAACCCCAGCATGAAGGAACAATGAGTAGAGACTACACTCTGAGAAGGGTCATAGCATTTCACTAGTAAACTACATGGCAACTAAGATCCACAAATGCCAAAAAGTTCAGATAGAAAAAAACAGGGAATAAATCTTGGACGGGTTGCAGAAGTGAGGAAAAGAGATAATCAATAAAAGTGTCAAATCTTGTAAATCAGCTTATCATGATAGTGCTTGAGGCTCAAGGATGGGGCATGGGAAGGAAACAAGCAGCTGAAGCTCCAAAGAGTGTACACACTATATATTAGACACATACAGGGCAATGGAGTGATAAAACTTGTACAAAGAGTAAAAAAAGACAAACAAAAAAAAAAAAAATCACCAGAACATAACGATAGCAAACTGCACATTAAACCAACGTCCTGTGTGGAGTAGTTTCATTTAGTGTTAGGCTACCATAGATACAGCACTCCAGTATCTGGAGCGAGTCACCATGTCAGTTCCCTTAAAAAAAAAAAGTTCAGATTTATCCCCGTATTGCTACCTGGAGCAGCATGAAGTAGTTAAAACGTATGTCACACTCTCAGCTTACCACACAGGAACACATGAAACTGTGTCCTGTTGTCCAGAAAAGTTGTCCATAGTTTTATGAGCCTGCCTTTATCTGTGCATCTTAGCCAAATGATTATAGAAGTATTACTCTAGTTCCATTTCCTTCAATAACAGTAGATCATTAAAGCTACAGAAAGGCTGGGAGACAGCTCCTCTGAAAGTAGATAGACTTCTGTTCCCAAGAGTGACTATGTCACATCATCTTCTGAAAATATTCCATTTCAAACTAATGTAAACCAATAGACTCCATGCCAATGCATTTAGAAGACTCTGCCCTATGCAAATAAAAGCTCCACTTTTTGCCCAAACTGAGCTAGTAAATCTATTTCTATTAAACAGATTAAATTTCTTTTGATTGTTCACCAAACAGGTTTTTTTTTCCTCTCCGTTCACCAAACACTTTTTTTTTTTCTCCCCAGAAGTGGACAAAGATCTTTCCTTAGATTTTGCACAGTATATACAGTCCCTGGTTCTTAACATGTAATTTCCCAGTTTGCTAATAAGTGCCCAAATGCCTCCTTGAGACGATCTCCTACAGTCAGACAATCAGAGCTGTTCTAGTTTCTTCTGAGCTTCACATAGCTTCTCTATTTAATTAACTTCAAGTGCTGTACTCTCCAAGGAAGCAGAGGGAGAGTTTATTAGGCGGTGTGGTATAAATTACATAGTAATTTGAATAGAGTGGAAATCCAAGACAGAGTGTGTGCAAGTAATCTTTCTTTAACATACCTACTGCTTGAGAGGCTAAAGGCCAGAACTTGGTTTCCAGCTCTTATTTAAGACCACATGGCAGTGTGATACCTCAGCATCTTTAGCAATTTAGTCCAATAGGTATGCACACAACGGCAAGCTCCCAAAGGCTTTGCACAGATTTTTAGAACTTAAATCAAAACTACCATCCAAAAAACCACATTCTTACTCGTTGCCTAGGTGAGAAACTCACAAAATCTCCCCTTTTGCCTGAAAGCTTTTAAAGTCGCATCTGAAGGATCCGACCCTTAGGAGCCAGATACATAAATCCAAAGTCTGTAATTAAGCAGAGGGCCTCTTAATACCCGTGAGACCCCAATCTATTAAGTATGTTCCAAGCACAGCTAATAGACAAGAGCAACTGTATTGGCTTTAAATGATTGCCAGAGTATCACTTCTACATTATTAGATCATAGCTTAATAATTAGAACAGCCCTCCAGGGAAGTGAAAAACAGGTTAATACAATCTTCCTCCAGAGAGGATTCAAGACCACATCGTTCACTGCTGATGACGATACCCAAGTGAGCATCCTGTAGAGTAGGCTACAAAGAAGAATGAAGAGGAAGGCAAATCTTTCTGCAAAATCATGCCAAATTAACATGCCACGAGGGAAGAGTGTAAAATTTCCAATGATGCTGCAAGCCTTGTGATTATGACACCCTGCCAGAAGGTGGAACAGTGACTCTAGTCTGCTCTCATTTCTGTTTTACACATTTTATGCTGCACAAGCATTGGGTTAAGGAGGAAATAACTCACACGTAGAACTCCTTCTGAAAGCTAGGACTAAAACTACAGCTTCCAACACACTCTCCGCAGCTGTGCCTTTATCACCAGACTACCAACAATTCATTCCTTTGGAAATGTGAATTTGTACTCAGGCTGAAGTATGTATTACTCCTGGCTGTAAGAGGCATGTTCAAGGCACCTCCTTCAACCATACTTTAAAATAGCAAGCCTTATTCAACATTTCTTTAAGAAATTATGTAAGTGCATACAATAAGCAGAGAGAGCAGGTAATACACAGAAAGGGGAGCCAAGCAAAGTTTACATCTTGAATAGCTATGAAAAGCAACACCATCAAATCCATATATAGTAATAATTTATTCTTCTCTCAGCAATCAGCTAAGTAGAAATAAGAAAACTTTTGAATCATAAAATGGCTACATGTTGGTGCAAGTGGAAAATCTTCATGAATTCTATCAGATTCAGTTTCATTTACAAGATTCATTTTAACTCTCAGTATTAATATGATGACAAAATGTAAATGATTTGGGAAGCCTTTCTTAATTGCCACATAATTATAAAGGGGAAAAAAAATCTCTTGCATCAGGTTCATTATTAGAAAGGATAAGTAAATAAATCTATAAAATAATTTATTCTGTTAGTTGCTGGGAAACCTCATTGTTGATATGACAACCATGGCACAGTAAACCAGATTACAGCTTGCTTCTGATCTGTGTGTATTCTACATTTTCATTAAGGGAAGTGTTTTCTATCTGCTATGCTATAGTGACACCTACAGAAAAAAAATATTTAAAATGGGGGACCTGGGAATGAATGGGACTAGAAATAATTTTTAAGTGCTGTATAACCACATTTGTGTATGTATGCAATATGTATTGTTTCAAATCCAACAAGGAAGCTTTTGAATACCATATGCCATTCTCTCAGGACCCAATTTATAAATGTTTTCATGGTAGTTATGTCAGAAAATCATGCTAATAGCAAGTTTCCAAGCAAAGTTGGTTATTAGAATTGCTGAATATATTTTGCTAACACTTCTTCAAAGGCAGTAATTTTTAGTTTTCAAAGGATCAGCACTTTTTTCCCCTGTAGCACTGCTGAATTTACAAAAAGGAGCATCTTCAAAATCTTCTATTGATTTTGTATTGTTGCATTGATGCTGTACAATATGTTTTCTCTTGAAAATGTGTCCAAGACTTTACTTCTGCTTTTGCAGAAGGAAGATAGGCATCCTTTCCTTTAATAACTCAAAATAAAATGCTCTAGGAAGTTATGCCATATCTTTTGAGGTTGATGTTGTCTTCAACATCTGAAGCCATTGTCAGTACTCCAATTCATTTAATATCACATTCTTCAACACACAAAGCCTGACACTTTAAAGACTATTTTCATTTTACTTTTCAACAAAAATCTGGCAGTACAACCTCCTCTTCTTTCTGTTCTCTTCCCAGTGGGCCTTAACACTTTTAGGTGTCAGAGTTAATGAAGAGTTAAATAGCAGCATGACATCAAAGGCTTCTATGGAGAGGCCTCTTTCTTTGAAGGATTTGATAGAAAATTTTGAATCAATTAAAAAAAGCCTTCATTACATTTCCCAATATAAAATTACAATTAGTATTTTTAAAAATTAGTATCATTTTCATGGAGAGGAAATTCAGTACTGAGGGTAGTACTAAGCTTTCTGTGATAAAAATGCAACATCCAGAATAATTCTGCTTTTTAAGAACTACAACACATACTTCCCTAAGTGGGCGAGATTATAATAGATACAATGTGCTAAACAATACCATTTTGGCATATCCATCAGACAAAAATTCTACTATGCAGAAATAGAAAAGATGATAGTGATAGCCAACCTCAGCATGACAGAAATCTTGCATGGGCTCAGAGATTCTCATGACAAGGGATTACAGTGAATGACCACACTCTGGAGGTATGACAGATCAAGGATTCTACTGTTTTATTGATTTTTCCAGCATCCTGTTAATACAGACATCCTGGGTGTAAGAAGGACACTTTGCTTTTTAGTCGATAACAGTTCCACGACCAGAGGGGAAAGACTGCCTAAGGTTTCTTCTCCCCCATGTTCAACATCTGGATATAATCAGAAGCAAAGACCTAAATACCTAAATATAACACAACAAACAGTTCTTGCAGTTGCCTTTATTCACTCCTATTCATTTAACCTATTCCTTTAGGACAAAATGGGTTTTTCTGAGTTTTCTCAATTAACTTGACCTCAAGTTGTGCCTGTCCTAGACATATGTATTTGCTAAATTGTACAGATGACATTTATTTGCACAGAGCAGCTACCCTCATTAATCTGAGCAGACCATAAGGACTCCAAGCAGTGCTTGATACCGGTCTTAGGACTGTGATCATTCCAGGCTGGCAGCAGAAGGCCTCTGTAGAGTTCCCTGTGTGTCTCTGGATAAATATAAATAGTCACAAAAAAGTCACCATCCATAAAACATAGTTTTATTACTCCCTGCACTTAAATGTTTATGCAAACTCACAGATGGTTCTTTGTAAAGCAAATGATAAATGAAAAGAAACAAGAAGGAGGAAATGATGTGGCTACCCCTATAAGAGATAAGGATTACTTCTACCTTACTCCGTACCCAAACTGAAATGGAAAAGTTGGAATAAATCGGCAAGATGCACAGAGACATTTTTGACAGAGACAGACAGCGCCTGTGAAGGACAGGCAAGAATTTTTTGCTGTGTACAGCAAGAGTTAAAACCAACTCCATTATCTTCTTCCTTAGAAAGCTCCTCACATTCAACCTAGGTTAAATTGCTCCCTGACTTAAGTAATCATCTTTTTCAAGCCCTTAAGCAATAATAACTGACTGGAGCTAGGGTGAGTGAAAACCAAATAACATCAGTATCAGTGGAGGTAGCACAGCAGAAGCAGAGGTATTTCTGATATGAGCAAGTGTATAAAACATTTGCAGTTTAGAAAGGAAAGAGTCCTTTTACACATTACAGACACACTGCAGCTAAAATATTAAAAACCTGAGCATTGCCCTAGGCATCCCGAAGTTTGTTGTATGATATAATTCATTTTAACAATTCTCTCAGACACAGAAAGCAAAAATAAAATAAATAAAAAAATAAGTCAGACAAACTTGTGTTTTTGTGGAATCCAAATCCACAGTTCACCCGAAGTGATAGCTCTCATCTAGACCCCTTGGTTCTGATTATCTCTGCATTTCCTACAGCAGCAAAGGCAGCTTTTGGAGTCAGTGATATGACATGGCAGGCGTTTGCCCTAGCACAAGGAATGAAATGGCTCCTCCTTCTACAGCTATCTGCCAGTGCTGCCCATTATTTCGCCCATATTTGAAAGCCCTGTGTAATCCGTCTGGCCGTATGTCTCAGTGCAATTGTATCATGAAGAACTGTATCATCATAGTTAATGCAGTCAAGTGTCCGAGTGGATGCTTGTATAAAGGCATGGGTGTGGATGTGTTCAAGATTTTAAAGCACTGATGGCACTAGGTGTCCATCATGCGTCAGACAGTATTGTCTCTGTCAGCGGATTTTTCATTTACTTCAGCATCTGAAGAGCTGTGACTGATTTTTGGATCAAACAGCAGGGCTGCCTTGAGGCCCCTACTTTGTGGCTCAACTCTCATAGAAGTATTGCTGCGTTAGCTTCCATTATCTTTTCTGACTGCTTTAATTTTGTTTCATGCATCTCATGCTGGTGAAGAATCTGTTATTGGGTTTCCTCCTCCTCTCCTAATCCTTCTCTGCAGCCACGAGAAACAGCTTCTGTGACGGTGTAGTATTTTACAGCAGTATCCTGCAGCAATGATAAAATAAAAGGGGGAAAAGTCTGTTGTTCCCAGATGTCTCACCTAGCTCTTCTGTAGCACCTTTTGAATTGATCACATGTGGGTCTGCTTATGGCAGTCTAGTGTGTTACGCAACAGGAAAGGAGAACTTACACAGCATCATTCTCAGGCCTGTGTCTTTGTCGTAAAATGAGGTTTACACTTATTTTGATTTGCTTCTTTTTGCTCTTCATTTTGTAGGCTTTGGACAGTGGATGCCTGGAGGGGGCTGATCACGCTTATGGCAACCAAAATATTGGCACCTCTGGACATCAGCATCATTTCATCTTCCCTCAAAGCAAATCATCTTGGTGGATTTGTTCAGTAACAGGGCTTTCAGTTTCATTTTCTGGCTGTGGTGAATTTTTGCATCAGAGCAGCATTTCAGCCAGTTCCTATTCTTTTTATCACACAAGATAAGAATGGGCTTCTTTAATTCAGCTCACGTTCCTTCCTTTACTTCATTTTCTTTTCACAAATCAGAGTCTCAAGTCCCATCTCAATACTCAAAATACACTATAAAAATATGCAGCACTGATCTAAAGAAAATGCACATACAAATCCTCCCTCTATATTTAACAAAGCACTCCTAAACAGTAATTTCATTCCAGAAAAGTCTGAGTGTAGCTTTTAACCTCTGCTTTATATGCTACCCATATACAAACACAACATCAACCATATCACAGACAGGACAACAGTGCATGGGGTAAGAGCGTAGAATTTAGATTTCTGCTGTAATAATACCTTCAAAGTTTAATTTTATCAACAGTTCTGTTTGCTCAGACACCTCACTATCACTTCAGCTACTGTATCTGAATATGTGGATTGAGACACTCTCAAGAAGTGTTAGACCAAGAAAACTACCCTGAACAATATCTGTTTCAAACACTTCTGAAAATCTCACTCTAAATGCCCTCTGAAATCCACTTTTTATATTATACATGGAAGCAGGTACATAGTCACACAGTGAAAAGAGAATTTGTGATGTATGATCATGTTAGACACATAGAACATATCGCACAGAATTTAATAGTATATATTTGACATAAATCTCTACTTTTAGAAGGCAAATGTCACACACATCATACACTTCAACAGGTCAAACTAGAAGCCTTAAAAGTCATCTACAGACAGATGTGTTTGGTCCTGAAAGGAGAAGTCCAAAAATGTACACACAAATGAAGAATATTTTTGGCCACCAGTGCAACAGGTAAGTTCAGAAGAGTTCTGAGTCCAATAAGGACCTGATAAAGCAAGCTATTCAAATGAATAATAAGCCATCCTACCAAGAGAGGAAGGAGAAACGTCTGTAGTATCTCAGCTAACCTCCCTCTGTCCACTGCCATTACACAGTTTCAGCCAATCTTAACCAAGCAAAAGTAGTTGAATAGTTTGAATCTGATGAAAGAGCCAGACAGAGCAGTGCATCACAAGCATATTGATGGCATTATTACTCCAGGGACTTGAATAGTCAGTGAACAAAGAAAAAAAAAGAATGTAAATATTTGAGCTGAAGCTGAAGGACCTGTACGTACCACATTATAGGAAAGAACCCTTTGCCCCTCCTGACCGCCCCCCCCCCTTTCCCCCGCCCCACCCCCCCCCCCCCCCAAAAAAAAAAGCTGGAGCAGGTAAAAACACTTTGTCTAAATCATTAAATCAAGAAAACAGTATTAATACCGTTATCAAAAGCTAAGGACTGCTTCATTTTAGTGTCTAGAAGACTAGTCAGCCAGTTAGGTTACTTTACTTTTCATTTTGCATGCAATGGGACATAACTTCACAGGAGATCACCGTAGCAAACACCACAGCATAAAAGGCAATTTTCCTCCTAAAACAGAGTGCAGTAGTCATTCTGCAAGCCTACTGAAATCGCTACCAAAAATCAAGATTCAGTAACTCCAAACGTCTGAATTAAGCACCCAGCTGTTGTGGCAGGCCCGAGATCCTGAGCCAGTCCAAGAGAATCATCCTTCACAGACAAATCAGTGCTCTCAAGATTAAAAAAAAAAAATTGTTCACAGGTGGCCAGCAGTAAACTGGATATAAATCAGATTACAGAATTGTCAAATGCAACATTAACTGTTCTTTATTCAATGGGAGAAGAAGGTTCTCTCCATTGTTATGTTTGCTTAGGAAATTACAGAAATCACATCCCTGAAAAATACACAAATTCTTTATTATTTATTAAATAGCCTTAGATTCGCAACACAATACAGCCCTCAAAAAGCAATACAAGTGAAACTACTCCTTTAGCTTGGACACAGAGTGTTTCCAGTTACTGTACTATGGGTAAAAGAAATTATTTATCCTTGCATAAAGTTGAACACTGGATAGTGAGAAAATTATTTAGCTTCCACTTAGCGACTCACAAACTTCTTTGTCACATGCTACAGAAGACCGTTCTTCTGTAGCTAATTTTCTTAATTTTAGATACATTTGGGCTTTAGTGCCTGTCTTAAAACCCCATTATTTAAAGCATCTTATTTGAATGTTATATGTAAGCATCAAGCTTTACTGGAGGAATAGGAAACTAAGAAACTATACAGCAAATTTTCCCCGAAATTTACCAACTTCTGTTGATGAGAGCTTCATTCTTTCTCAAACCGTGTCATTATATATTCTTATCACTTACTTGATGCTTTGCAGTATAATTTTCCATAAGCACCTTCGATCAAAAGCATCCAAATATTTTCTTCTAGCTCTGCCAAACGCCAGATTTTGCATCTATGCAACAAATAAGGAATTTTATGAGCATTATACAGTCAGTCTTCACGGAATTTCAAAATTCATTCGCTTCATCATGTGGATGGCTGCATTAAACCTCTTCTAAACCGTTTAACTACATTACTAAACAATGTATCTAGCTTACCTTTTATACTAAACATAGCTGTATTCATAAAAAGGTGAATTAGTCATATACTATTATGAGGACCAAAGGCTCTTATGAAAGACAGTGTGATCTTTGATCACTTTAGCAAAGTACTGTCTTTTGGGTTTTAATTGCTGCCTCTTATTAGATACAATGAATTGAAACAAAAGCACTAATGGAGAGAGAAGATTCGTTTAAACTAAAAATGCTAAAAAAATTATTTAAAAATAAACACATTTCTGATAGCCAAATAAATTAATAAATAAAATTAGTTAATCTGGAAGTGAGATGAAGATTCCAACTTGACTGTTAGAGCAGCAAGGTTCTGGAAACACCTCCCAAACATGGTATCAACAGAAAAAAAAAAAACAAAAAACACACAACCACACACACATACACAAAAAATTATGTGCTGCCTGCAAAATAAGGATTAGACTTGCTGATACAGGACTGCTTCTTCTAGGGCCTCTAATGGAGAAATTTTTTCCTAGGAGTAGGCAGGGAATTTGAATCCTCCTTCTAACATTACGTCAACAGTGCCACTATATACTGAACAATGTAGCATAACTAGCATCTACATAAAGAATTACATATGTGGCAGCTTGATTGCCATTCAGCTAACATTTTCAAGGAACTATAGACAATGATTATTTCCCAACTAGCAAATTTAAAACTCGTCCATGACTTTGACTCAGGTTCCTTCTCACCCACAGACAGTAATTCATTTATCAACATTCAATTTCCTCTGTCATCCAACCATTTCTGTAAGCTTCCACAGTCAGTTTTAATCATACTCTGAGTCATTTTGTACCAACAGCAAATTGTCACCTATTTACCTCCCTTTCCAGAACACATTTGTTACATAGTTCAGGCCTTGTAATTGTCCTCCACATGAAAACATACAATCCTGTCCTTCAGTTCCTCTTTTCTTTTAAATAAATTACAAATACATAAGAGACCTGCTCTTTAATCCAGTGCTAGTTCAACTTCCTAAAAGCTTTTTATAATTTTTAAGAGACTTTTTCGAAAAATCTACACACAATGTGTAAATTATGTCATCCCTATCAACATACTTGTTAACTTCTCCAAGGAACTACGATCTTCCAGGTACTGTTTATCTTCATAAAAGTTACAGTGATAACTCTCCAACATATGTTTTTCCATTCCTCTGACTACCTTACTTTTTTCTTATGCTGTACTAATAAGTCAGACTTACTTGTCTTTGAATTCAGATACACACTGAAGCACTAAAAAGGCTGGTGTAATAGTTACTCCCTGCTATTCCTCCTGCACTGAGGCAGATTTAAGTGGTATACCACAGCAGCAGTCTGGTAATTTCACGTTTTAATTCCCTTAGAAGTATTGGGTGAAGACCATCTGGTCTTTGTGAAGTGTTACTGCTCAATTTATTGATTTGTTTCAAAACCTGAGAATTGCTAAAGAGAATAAAGCTGTGTTACAAAGGTCAATTCAGTTCAACAAATCCTACAGAAAACTCACATTTTGCAGTATCATTTACCTAGCAAAACTCAACTACAGATGCGGCGCCTGTTTTTCTACAAGACTGTCGAGGTTTAACCCCAGCCGGCAACTCAGCACCACACAGCTGCTCGCTCACTGCCCCCACAGTGGGATGGGGGAGAGAATTGGAAGGGTAAAAGTGGGAAAACTCGTGGGTTGAAGATAAGACAGTTTAATTAGTAAAGCAAAAGCCGCACACACAAGCAAAGCAAAACAAGGAATTCATTCACTGCTTCCCATGGGCAGGCAGGTGTTCAGCCATCTCCAGGAAAGCAGGGCTCCATCACGCCTAACGGTTACTTGGGAATACAAACGCCATCACTCCGAATGTCCCTCCCCTTCCCTCTTCTTTCCCCAGCTTTCTATGCTGAGCATGACATCATATGGTGTGGGATATCCCTGTGGTCAGTTGGGGTCAGCTGTCCCAGCTGTGTCCCCTCCCAGCTTCTTGTGCGCCCCCAGCCTACTCGCTGGTGGGGTGGGGTGAGAAGCAGAAAAGGCCTTGACTGTGTGTAAGCACTGCTCAGCAGTAACTAAAACATCCCTGTGTTATCAACACTGTTTCCAGCAGAAATCCAAAACATAGCCCCAAAATATAGCCCCGTATTAGCTACTATGAAGAAAATTAATTCTACCCCAGCCAAAACCAGCACAAAGACATAGCTTGTTTGCCATCTTTCCAGCTGGGTTAAGCGAGGCAGGTGTCATAAGGGAATCTGGCCAAAGTCATAATACTAAAGCTGCTATATATTCCACAATCTTGCTACAAATCACTTGCCTTTATTAGGCCATTTACACTGCTTTTATACACACACACTCTGAAAATATACGAACGTGAGGTTAAGCATCTATACATATTGCAAGAGCAGCAATATATTTAATCTTTCCATTTTAAATCTAGTTCCCCTATGACGAAATATGAAACAATTCCTTAGTTTCATAGTCATATACACATACTGTCTGCATCCATACAATTAAACCTACTGTCTTTCTCTCTACCATTCCTTTCCCTGCTCCCCTCATCTTCTGAAAAATAACCTGGAATCCAAGCTGATTTTAATAGGGTTTTGTCTACTGGATGTTTCATTTCTAATAAACCAATATGAATAAATCATTCTCATTTGATGGAAATGTACATATCTTCCGAAGTTAGAATTGGTACAGAAGAATCGTGTTGTGTGCATCTTGTGGGAGCTTTTAGTTCTTGACTATCATACACGCAAAAGAATAGCAATCGATTGTTTTTAGTTTCCTGACTTGAGATCTATACAAAGTGTTTAGAAGGTACTAGCAACATCCCTGCTGAGGGCTGCCTACCAAAGAGGAACGCTGATGAACAAAACAAAGGCTGGAGCCAGAGAGCCTGCTGAGGAACAGAGGTCAAGGCACTGCCTAACAGTAGGGAACCAAGAGAAAAGCAGGAGAACCTTCCCTTGACTGCATCAAGGGTTGGGATGGAGGGGGTGGTCGGGTGGGGGAAGAGGCCTGGAGACCAGACATTTCTGTAGCAAGTGCCCCAAACAGAAAACTCACCATTAAAGACCAACTCTGCTGTGCAATCAGCCACATCTTTTTCTTGTCTCTTCTCTCCCCTCCATTTGTTCATTACCAGCTACAATGGGAAGGAAAAGAAGAGATTAAGGACAAGAAGCAAAGTTTGAGGAACAAGCAGTTGATGCCTCCTTTAACAGGAGAAAAAGGAGAAGGAATTGTGAATGTTTACACAAGAACGGTTTATTTGCTTCACCTTGCAACATACTGCGTCTTGATTAGCACTACTGGAATGAAAGGGGGCAAGGGCGGCTAGAGAACATGGAGAAAGCACAGAAAAATGTGGGAGGAAACTGGGCTAGATCTCCAACGGTGGTCAACACCCACAATACTTTGCATAGAAGATTTTGGAAACAGGCAGTTTATTCAGAAACCTAGGTAAAAGTTTGGCTGCTTACTGTCATAAAGGATTACTGAAAAAGTAATTTCTAATAAAAAAAATACTTTCACTAAACAAAACAAATAAAAACAGCTACAACATTCCTCAGTTATCTTTTATATAACATGAACCTAAGAATGGAACAGCTGCCACATTTGGCTGACAATTTGGTTGACATTTTGACACATCATTCAAATTCAGAGCATTTTTCTTTTCTCTGAAGCAAACAGATTTTGCTTTAAATAGTCCATTTCATGCAGTGATACTTGCAGGCACAAATCCTTGGTTGTCATTCATGAAAAAATGTTTAACTAATTTGTAAATTATGAGTGACTTTTAAAAGCACAGAGAGATTTTCACATTATAAGACAACAGAATTTGAATCAAAATGAAGAGTCAAATATAGACTAGATACCACCAAAAGGAGGAGACGTTATGTTGTTTGGAACTTTTTTTTTTTAATTAAGAAGAAATAGCGATAGCACACATCAGGATATTTAGCACTTTTCAGCATGCTTTTCTTCAAGCACCTGTTGAATTCCTGGATGCAGTCACTGACATGTAGCACTCCACGAGTGAAGTGGGCACCAACCACACAACTCATAGCGCTCTGCAACATGAGCTGCAATGCTGTAGTGAGAGCCTGCAGAAAACTTGAAAACATGAAAGCTCTGCCAGTAGAGGATTCACTCGTGCAATTTAGCCCCACCATACAGAAAACAAATGCTGCCAGTAACATGCATACTGCTCTGTTATGCTATTTCTTTCAGAAAATTTTCTAAAAGTGTTCCAGTTCATTCCATTTGATTTCTTGTTTGTGCCTATATTTATATTTAACTTTTCATTTTGACTCAAATCCTGTTGTCCAATAATGTGAAAATCTTACTGTGCTTTTGAAAGTCACTCAAAATTGACAAATTAAACATTTTCACATGAAACAAAGCTCATGCCTAGCCTCACAAGGCTTAGCTCCTTTCTTTTTCTTATTTACATTCATACAGAAACATTTTAAGAGATTATAAAACATTTTAAAAAAAGCATTAACTTAAGGCCTGTTAACCTTTGTGGAAACTGAGAGACTTTCAGGACACAGTCCCGCATCAAACTAGCATGGGCAATGATGGTGGTAACAGAACTGGGGGCTCCCAAGAGAAACGCAACAAATCTGCTTGTCTCTTCTGGCTTTTCAAAGATCATTAAGATGTATCTTTTGGAGAAAGAATGCAAAAAAGTTGCCATTAGGGCTTCAGAGATTTTCCAGCGGAGCTCTTCCTCGTCCCAGTAGATTTTTCCTGGACAGGACATCTGGCCTTATTCATCTTCCTTCACTAGATGAACTGTTATTAAACATTGCTGCACGCACTTAGTTGTTTTCTTGCTTTCCAGAATGCACAGCAGAAAGCAGTAACAGAGTCTTGACACCAAGCAGAAAAAATACTGCATTACTCCGACAGTGATTTTCCTATGCCTTGGCAGGCTACTTAACATTGTTAATAACTTGGAGTGGCCCATAACTTTTGCTGTGTGTTTTAAATTTATTTGCTTCCTAGGCTGCTTTGGCTTCTGAGACGAGTTTTATTTTGACAACATGCTGAGAGTACAGCTGTCTGGGCAAGTTATCTGCAACTAATAAAACTCTACAGTTACTTCTTTTTCTGATATTTGACTAAATGAAAAAAAGCTTTTGTTGAGCAGTAAGCATTCTATTTTGTTTAAAACATTGTCAGGAAAGAAACCTCAATATTCTTCAGCTACCTTGTTAAATGTAGATGCCATACAAAGTAGTAATGATAAACACCCTGCAGACAGATCGAAGTCCTGCAAGTGAAAAGCAAACCCTACTGTTGTGAAATAGTTTATGTAGTGTGATTTTCCAAGCGTACACGATACTCCCTACACACAATCCCATAAGCCATGGTCCTAGTACTGCTACACAATCCTCATTTCTGCAGCTTTACGTTGTAGAAATAATGTAAATACAAGAGACACTAATGCAGAAGTCAAACATCCCAACTTTTAAAGTTTCAGTACAAAATGCTGCAGGGAAATGGAAGGAAAATGGTTTACTTCAAGATTATTGGTATATTCGAGTGTAATACACCTAAGTTATATAAGCAAACTCCTAAACTTTCCCGGAATTACACTGCCAAATATATTCAGGTAGAAAAATTAACATGCAAAATATTCCTCAGAAGGCTATTTTGACTTTCAGAACAGAGTAATCTCATGCAGCGTAAGAAATGTTACTTGGTGATGCTTATCTAAGACAGTTAAGCAAGTTTTAATTTGTACTGCAGAATGGAATTGCATATAACTATAAAACACTGTCTTTTGAAGTGTTGTAAGTTATAAATACCTGTTAAATTATGAAAAGATACTTCATATTCCCAGTGCAATATAGAAAAAAAATAAAGGGTAATCATGACATTTCTGTATTGGTTTTTGATGAAGTGAGCAGCAATTTAAACTGTAAACTCCTCAGAACAGTAATCTCCTTACTCTTTTAAGCGGTTTGTAAAATACCAGGACGATTTTCAGTACCCTTTAAATACAAATTGTTAATTTCAAAAATTTTCCGTGAAAATAGGTTCTTGCCAACAAGGCCTAAAAAGTTCCTAGTAAATTAAAGCTGATTCAGCAACAATAGCATTCATAACTATGAATGTTATTTACCGTTACTGCTAGTTACTCTATCTTAACTTTGGCCTGGCTAATGACGTCATGGTCGAACCAATTGTTAAATCTTCAGCCTATTTAAGAATTTCATGATCTAACTAGTTCTTAAACAGACAGCAGAAGACGCCTGCAGTTGCTTCAGTACCTCTGTTAAAAATGTAAACCAGCAAAAATATTCCATACAAAGCAGGTTACTGTCTCTAGTCATACTGCATTTCCTATAAACAGAGCAATTCTAATCTATTTAATTTAGCAATGTCTTTCCATATCGGCTATGAAGCTTTCCAGCTTGAAAACTGAAAAATCTAATTAGCTTGCTTAATATCTACATTGAAATTGAAATTTAGTGCTGTAGTCCATCAAAATGGAAATGTGTTTGTTCCCCATTCCCACCTCAAACCCATACAAGGCATGAAATTTCAAAGCATCCAAGCTCTTATTAAATACTACAGCTTCCTGCATGGGAAATACTAGTCTACCTACAACCAGGCTGAAGATTTTATTTCATTCCACATTAATCTTGCAAGCACTGCAAATAATCACATGAAATTTAGACAGTAGAATGTGAGAACTTTTTGACTGTCGCTCTTAGCACCTATGACAGTACCTGCTAGTGATGAAATTTTGCATGTCTGGGGAATTATTTTAGAAGTCATATCATAGCTTTAAATCAAAAAGATGGACAGGGGGTTGTAAAAATTGGGTAATCTAAAAAGATTTTAAAGTTTAACTTACAGCAGAAGTCAAGCCAGTCACCAGATCACACTGGGCACAGAATATGTTCTCTGTACTAGAACATTTTTTTGGAAAATTATATTAACTCTGTATTTCTCAGGCAGTTTATTAGCCTGAACGCTGTCTCCTACACTTGAGACAAGTTCATATCAGTTGAAAGACTCTGGAAATTATTTCCAGGAGCTCTTCTCTGAACAAACAGTACATAGGGGTACTGCTCTTGACACTCCAAGCCCCTCCTTCCAAGCAATCATGTACATTAGGTTGACTGACTAGGGTGAAAGTAGATGAAGTCCAGTATGCAGTCCAGCTAATGCAGGCAGCGGAGTCCATTACAGTGATGGAGAAAGATACTGCATTATGTAGTACGTTTTATAATATGGATTCCAAAGTCATTTAAACAGTGAAAGGAGAAATGTGACTAGGAACATTATGTGCTTTTCCACTGGCAAGGCTCCCACAGACTTTATTAAGAACAGATAGGCTGTCCCTGGATGTTCTTAAGATTTCATCATTCAAAATTAAGCCATTTGCATAATCTGTGCTGAAAGAGAGGCCAGGATATTCTCTTCTTTTTACCAATGGTAGTAAAAAGTAATCAGAGTCCTTATTGCTGCTCCTGTTTTGACCTTCTCCAAAAAAAAAAAATACACAACAAAACCAACTTGTCATCTTTTAAATGGACACAAGCTCTCAAAGTCACCTTTAAAAATGCAAAAATTAGAAGGTAAGAAAAAATGGGGGGATGGGCAGGAGCAGAAAGGTTGTATCTATAACTGTTGTCATAATTGTCATAATTCTGTTTCCTCACTCCTTTGTGGCCTGTTTCCGAGGTCCAACTTTTCTGAAGCACCGGCCATCTCACCTACAAAGAATGTTGTGTAGCAGAACGAGGCTTTAACCTTGATTAGCATATTTTAGTACTGTTCTCACAGATGTACTAACAATCGGGGGGGGGGAAGAACAAAACAAAAACAAAAAGCAGTGTAAGAACAGCTTAGCCAAGAGAGAAATAATCTGTGAAAGCTTAATGATTTGAATTAAAGAGGACAGATGATATGGTACCTCTTTGCCTCAAAAGTTTCTGGGATTTTTAAAAAAGCTCTTTGTTCTTTCTGTTACATAGCTGGTGTTCTAATTGGGATTATAAAAGCTATTTTTACAGCACTTTAACAGCTAAATGCAAATAATGCCAAGAACAGTAGCTGTGTTTTAAGCAACACATGATGGCTTTAACTGATAATTTAATAGTAATTCTAATGTAATATAGTAAATAGGAAAATGAAACATAGTAGAGGAGAAAGTATACATGTATTTGGCAAGCTACAGTAGCCAGACAGAAATGATGCAACTGAGCATTACTTTTTCAGGACTATATATTCATAGTACGTTAAGAAAAGTGTTCACATTTTTCAAACAGAGCCACACTCAATTAACTTTTTTTCAGGTTTCCCTGTAGAAATGATTCAAACTTACAATAAAAAAATAAAATGCTTTGTCAGGGCTCTGGTGCAGAAACAGCATTGGTAGAAATAGTTTGTGTGCACCACATCACGGGCCACTGTATTTGTAAAAAGATTAGAGACTATCTCAGATGAGCTCTCTGAGCCTGAACAGTGAATCTGTACCATCTCCAGGTCACAGTGACACAGGCAAACACAGGCTCAGGGATTATTTCCTTCCAGGCCCTGTGATCTTGGCCTCCTTTACAATGGAAGGAGTCTCTCATGCTTCTGAGAGACATCTGCTCAGACAAGCTCCCTTACAATTTCACCTTGCTGTGGGAAGTGTGAGCACAGAGTTACAGGGAGCACAGACACAAAGCAAGGAAATACAGTTCCTGCACAGAAATCCATCAGTATATATAGAGAACAAAGAGGTTTAGACGCAAGGAACCATTTAAGGACTACAAATACCTCTCCCTCAACAGATACTTGGACTGATTTTGTTCAACTCCTTTAGCAAAGGTTGTTCTACACTTTTTCCAGCTCCTACTTTTCATTCCTATGAGTTTCCAAACTAGACAGGCACCCTCTTTATTTCCAAACTAGACAGGCACCCTATTTAACAAATAAAATATTGTTATTGTTAGTCTTCTAGTCAGTTGAGAAACTGAAGCTGTCCCAGCAACAAAACTGGAGAAATGCTTTGCCTTCTTCTGTCTCCCCTCAAAATAGTTTTCTAGGAAGAAAATCTGTGCAAAGTGGAAAGCCATGCTGGCATGTATTCCATGGTTCAGTGGAGGAATATAGATAGTTTTTCGTACCTCTGTCTCAGTCATTTCTTTATCGCATCAAGTTCCTCCTACAGAATGGATTGCCCATTTTACAGACATTTATGGTTATAAACAGAATCTTAAGTAGATCCAAGCGTAATTCCCAATTCACAAAGATCACCTCTACGTCTTTATGCAACTGCTTATTTAAAAGTTCCTGTACCCACTGCCATTGTTTTATGGTACAGAAAAACTTACTACAGCAGAAAATCACAGAAGGTTTCTCTCTCCCAAGGGAGTAAGGAGTTCCTTTAGCCAGGAATTTTCAACCTTGTGTAGAGAAATCTGTAGTAAATGCAACATATTGAAGACTCGCACCAGACAAAGGAAAAGAAATGTATACAGTTTTATTATTTCTTCTTCCAAAATATTTTTTTAAAATGCCAGACATAGCATAACTGAAACAATGTCAAAAAAGAAGTTTGTGTTGTTCAATATATTAATAGTAGATAATTTCTGTTGCATTAGGTTCAGAGAAATCTTTTATGTACACATTGGGCCAAATCCTGAAGTACTACTTGGTGTGGATATTCATGAAGGATTTGCTGAGGGGTTTGGTTTTTTTCAGAATTTTTAGGTGAACTTGTATACAGAATCTAATTCTAACCTACCAAGGTTTCGCACTTGCCACCCTGCAAACTTTGCCTTGCTTATTAGCTACTACGCGGAAGAGAACCTGAAATGACCTGTTGATACAGACTCTAAAAACTGACCTCTGCTTCTCAAAAAGCCTGTGCAAGTGCCATTTTTGAGTGAAGTAAAACAAAACCACTGGAACAGATATTCTGCTGAATATTTGTTCCTTAACATCTTTGTTCTACTTCCTTTGGAAATCAGCATTTGAAATCCCTCTGTTTTACTGAAATCAAAAGATAGCTTTTTTTTTTTGAGGGTCTTTACATCGCTCAGTATATGGAAAATTAGTAGGGGTTTTTTTGAGGCTTCTATTTCTTGTGCTTGTTAACTGATCTGTCATATTAATAAAGTAGATTATCATGTTTCTCTCCTTTACAAAACACATGAGCATATTCAACAACCTAATTAATCCTAATTAAATAGAAAGTCACGGAACACTTCTCTCGACCAAAATAATTTAGAAATGCCCTTGTGTTGATGGCTTGCAATTTGCAAAATCCATTTTTCAAATGAAAAAGACAGATTTATTTTTCCCTGATCTAAAGGGCCTGGATAAATTAAAACTGATAGGTTTTATGTGTTTCTGATAATTGAATGAGATGCATGCAAGCCATATTATGATGGAGGAAAGAATAACCCTTAATTTTTATAAATGAGATGCAGCAAATAACAGCATCTTAAAGTCTATTAAAGGTTAGAATCAAACAGTAAAACAGAGCTCTGCTCTGTTAGAGGAAGAGTCCTAGAGTATGTACCAGAGGCCTTTACAGTACCAGCACAAGCAGAGTCACGAACAGTGTTTTCAATATAATTCATTCATTGCCAGAACTGGTTGAAACGAAACATGAACAGGAAAATCTCAATTCTCACTTTTCAATCTTAACATATTCTTGTGTGTACAGCCAACTACATCAGCAGAAGTAGATAACACTTCACATGGCTTCTGTAACTTAACTACTTGGATGAGTGCCCCTTCCATATAAAAAAAAAACCAAACCCAAAGTCAGATATTATCAGGCAGGCAGCCAAATGGCAGCCAAATAAAATATTTCAGGGACTCCCAGGTAAGTACTTTAGAAAGAAGCATTCAACTGAGGTTAACAGCTGTTAAGTTTGTCTGCATTTTGAGAACAAGAAACATTCATTTTACACTGTAAATTTGCTCATTAATGGTCATGGAAACGTGGCTGTTTCATACTAAGCAATTACATATACACACATCAGAATCTGGCATAACAGCACAGCACCCTGGCTGGATAGTGCCGGTCTGATGATACTTCACCAGAGATTCTGTGACCTTCCCTGAAATGCACTAAGATACCTAGTGGAAGACAAGGAGAGTAGAAATCTTGGAATTATAGCACTTGGGAATAACACAAATTTCACATGATTCCTTTATCACTATGCCAGATATTTCTCTTCTGGCAAGCTGGAGGAAGAACTGATATTTTAAACACCAAGACACAGAAACTGACTGAAAAATATTTGGCAACTTGCTTCCAGCTAGATTTGCCTGTAGAAGTCATCCACTGGTGCCAGGCAATCTGGTAGGTCCACTGGGAAAGGTAATTTCAAGAGAACTGTATGAGACAGGAGTCCTGATGGACTCTTTTCTGATAGTAGCTCCACTTGATGCACTATTAGTTTGGCATATAAGACAAAAGAAATACTGGCTGGTAGGAAAGAATTCTGTAATGACCTGGGGCTAGTAAAGTTCAAAACGTTAATACACGGGTAGAGTTTCCCCACCAGAGATGGGCAGATGATCTCTGTGAAGCACGAGTTCCTCTGAGCATCTATAAACATCTGATTATTGCCATATGTTAATCCTGCTTAAATCAGCAGCACTCTGATATGTAAACTGCACAAGTATATTGCTCTTGGTACTGAAACCAGGACAAGATCATAAAGCTTGACAATGGACAGAAGACACTTACTAGGTTTTCACCCTTCCCAAATTATTCCATTCTCTGGCACTAAGTATGTTTGTAACAAGTCTCTAAGCAGAAGAGTGATGGAGTTAATTTTTTCCTGGGTCTTACACCAAGCTCTTAACAAAAAAAATCATGGGGAAAAAAGCTAAGAGTGTTGGAATACTAATATTTAAACATCACACACAAAAGTTATGCCTCATGTATTTTCTTTAGTTGAAAGGGCAGAAAGGAAACATTTGCTTGCAAGATAACAAAGGACCCCTCAAAATCTCTCCAGTAATCCAATTCAATCCTTGCCAGGTTCACCCATTCTTGTACTGTATAACCACCAAAAATAGTAAGCCCACCTGCCCACCAAGCAGTCTTTTACACTGATGTATGTTATACTGAGAGTTGCTGGAAAGCAGAAAATGGCCACATTCAAAAAGGCTAAAGAAAGAGAGACAGACCTGCAGAGTCTGCCAGACTACTGAAAAGTAGGTGTGTCCACATGAATCCTAGAATACTTTAATATATAATGAATGTGATATCCTCTTTCAAAATCCAAATTGATTGCCAAGTTAATTCGTAGGACTTATGTTTTGTAAAATCAGGTTACCAAAAAGTTAATGTACACAAAAAGACATGTAGACTCCCCCTAGAAGCTCAGAAAACTAAACTGGTCTTTCACTTTTTTCCCCTCCTTTTCTCTTTCTCTCATTGGACATAAAAGATCATTTTTCTGTGCAAATCCCTTGACACGGGTTTAGCTCTAGCCATCCCTACAACAGGCACAGGAGAAAAAAAAAGGGAAAAAAAAACCCAAACCAAAACATAACAGTTTGCACATTGTATTTGTACCAAGGCAGAAATGCAGGGAAGTACATTAAACCACATCCACAATCATAAACAGCAAGCTTTCAACACTAGATTTGTTCTATTTGCAACAGAAAAACAAGCAATAAGTGTCATGGAACTGCATCAGTTCAGATGCTCTTTTTGGTCTTCAGTTCGGATATCAGTTCCACCACTACGACTTGAAGAGAGAAAAAAAAAATTCCATGCAAGACATCTTCAAGTGTGTTAAACCTAGGAATACAAAACTGAGATGCATTTAAATCATCACTGACTAACCAAAGAGATTACTAATACATTGAAGTAAGCTTATTTTTAGTCCAAAGTTTGTTAGAGGTATTCTCAGAAGCAATTTTTTTTTTCAAAAGGGATGGGAAGGGAAAACTGTTAAAATCAGATGTTGAAAACAGTCAGTGACTTTCTAGTTATCTCCGACAAGCACAAACACAAAGGATTAACCTGGCTGTTTGAGGGCTCTAGGCACACACTACAGCAGCACCTACTTCATCGGTTTTCTAGTTAAAAAGCGCTGGGAACAGCATGGAAGCAGTCAGCCTATCTGTGCAAGGGAAATGAGTGTAACAGGAATATTTGGAAAAGTAACTCAAAAAGAAAGAAAAGGTTACATTCATGAGAGAAAAGCACTGGCCTTAATCTACAAAGTAGAACACCTGCTTTCTGATTTCATTCTTAGAATTTCTGGCGAAGAACTACTGTAATAAAACATCAATATATGGTAAACTCTATAAAGAAAACCGAAGTGGAAAATATGCCCTCACCTTAAAGACAAGAAATGAGGCAGGAAATCAAATCAATGGTCCGTTCAGCCCGACAGCTCTAGTTTTTATGAATTAGGGTTACTGAAGTATTTTTTCCTGTAAAAGAAATGGTTGAAAAGATTACTGTCCATGTTGTCTAATATTAGTGAATAATTGATGGAGGGGGTGTCAAACAACAAATGCATACTACATTAGAGTTCTGTGGCATGGGGAGAATACAAACAAGTATGTGTTTAACTGTCAGAACCTAAATAATATATTGGAACATTTCCACTGATATAAAGGTCACTTGCCAACTCTGAACACAGAATCCCAAGGTTTTCAAGATGAGCACTTAAAGATGTCTTTACACATTTCAGGCTATAAACAAAATCAATTTCTTAAAATCATCTGCATTTCCTAATTAATCAGTTTAGTGATGGAAATCATGACCTTTAATAAAAGGCATCTGACATGAAGTTTCGTAACTTACTGATCACTGTTGCTGAGGTGAAAAACTACTGAAGTAGACACATAATCCTTTCATTAAATATAAAATGGATAACATGGTCAAAAGTACGTACAGTGTTGCTCTCTGAATTTCATCTTCTATAAACTCCTCATTTAAAGCAGTTATGAGAGAACTGTTGAACATAGATGGAAGGTGTAAAGCAGGATATAAAGCTTCTCTTTGTGAACAACAATTACCATTAAAGTCCTGTCAGCTGATTTACCTGTAAATAGATAACAATTGTCAGACAAAAGCTTTTAATTAATCCCACTTCCAAAATTTCCCAATACAATGAGACAGAAATCTTTGACTGCAATTTCATAGACTCTTTTTGATCAAAACTCGGGGGGGAGGGGGGAGCTTTTAAGATGGTTTGAAAAGCATCTTAAAAACCACAGTGGAGGAAAATAAGAGAAGGAAAAAAGTGTCCACCACATTCAAATAGAACACGATGAAGGAAAAAAAAAAATTAAAAGAAAGCTGAAGCATGCTGCTGTGTCTGAGAAACCTAAAGATGTTACCAAAAGACACCAGTCAGATCATTTCAAAACCTTAACTTCCTGCCACCTCCACGGAAAACTACTCAACTACTGGATACAATTAAGCACCTCCTCAAAAAGAGAGCAGGAAGCCACCAAACTCTCTTTACATTAAAGTACCATGTCAGCATGTAACAGCCAAGTGACCTTTTACTGAAGTTATATTAATTGCATTTAACCTTACATTAACTGGGAAGGGGAGAAGAGGGGGAAGAACCACCCTTTTTATACAACACAGATGCAGCAAGTGCAAAAGTACAGTTGAGGCCTTGTCATCATCAGATAAATTAAAATGGTTTGGTGAAATCAAAACCACCCAAGATAATCTTTTAACTGTATTTCCTCTTTGTTCTCTTAATCTCAAAAGGCCTGTAAGATAGCAACCTACAGTACAGCTGAATTTGGTATGCTGAACATAGATCACTCCGAACTGGCATACTGGAACAGTGAAAGTAGTACAGTGCAGAAAAAGAACTGACTTCCCATCGATGCAAGCAGAGGGAGCCAAGTTTACTTCTAGTATACGCTACCTGCTGAAATTAAGAAGAAAGGAATATAGCAGGAGAAGTAAAATATACTACGTAAAACTGTTAATTTCTATACTGCAAGGCGAAAGTCCCTTTGTGGTAAAATATATGATAAGGAGTAAAGTACACTAGACCTATTACACTTTCTACTATGCATCTCACCATGTAAGCTTGGCGGTATTGACCCCCAATTTAAGAACGCTCCATTAATACCCTCTTGCACGTTACCTCTCAGCTTGGCAAGGTAAAACTGCATTTGGAGACACAAAATTCAATCTGCAGGCAAGGAACCTTATATTGAATAAAAATTACAGAGTAAAAAATCCTAAAAAATAATAGCACAAGACCAGTTTTCTTTTATTCTGTTACTTCTTCATACTAACAAAAAAGCCAAACCCAAGGGATTTTTAAGACTTTTATTGACAGTTTTACAAAACAATCCTTAGTAAAGAATATCTTGAGCAGTACTCAAGACACCTCGTCATCTGCTTCTTGGTTTTCTATGATACGCAAAGATAGAAATTGCATGAAGTTCTTTGCCTGTTCACTGTAATGCAAGAACCTGTTGCTTATCCTCCAGAATTTCTTCCTCATCATCCATTTGGCTTTCATCCCAGCCCCTTAAAAGAAACATACCACAGTGATTTTCAGCGGCTCAAATTCCTCAAGCTACTCTGCTTTAAGCCTTAGCGACATATGTTCACATACGTAGAGCTAAAAGGCATGAAAATAGCTTTTGCTGTATATTTTGCAAGTGTACATACATTACAAGCTACTATATTCATTTTTCCTCCTCAGTTTTTGTCACATACATTTTCACCTCTTAAACAAGTAGGAGGTAAATAACATTGTCACTAGTGTGCCTTAATAGAGAAATCCCACATCCTAGAACATGTAAGCTAGGAAAGCGGGTCTCGTTTATACTATCTGCACTATTTGCAAATATTGTTTAGTTTTCTACTGACCTGCAACCAACCAGCCACAAAATTCTGTATTCAAATAGCATGCAGTTAACTCACAGTGTCTGTCTCGCCCTTACTAGTTATGTGATCATAATAAGAAACCAATGACAGACAGAAATTTGGCGAACTTCCTTGTTTCTAGTCATCTCCTTAGTCTCCAACCAATATAACACATATATCATAGACTATGGTGAGTTAAATGTTATCGGCTCACCTGCTCCCAACTGCTCTTTCTAAAGGTACCTTTCAATCAAAGAACCTATATGATTTGTAATAGACATACTTTATAAATCTCAGTGCCGTATATTAACAAAAGCTAATACATTTAAAAAAAACATGATCCCAAAATTTGTAAGTTGGAATCTCAACAACAAAATATATCACTTAATTCTCAATCTGAGCTGCCTGAGAGTACCGGCTTAGAACACCAAGATACAAAACAGGTCATGCTGACATTTGTAATCAGCCTGTAAAGTACAATCAGAAAGTCAAGACTCTTATTTCAGTTTTGGCAAGATGTTTGGCATATTGAGCATTTTACAGTATCATAAAAACATACTCAGTAAGTTTAACTTACCTGAGACTATCAACTTTGCTGTGGTCTTTTAGCTCTAGGTTTTTATGGAAAACTGTAGTATTTCCACATATCTTCTCTGAGTGTCTGCTGGAGGAGGTTACATCTTCAGAAGTTAAGCTGTAACATTTTTCAGGACCTGAAATATTTTAGGTCATTTCAGGAACAAATATAAACAAAAAAGTGCCGTATCTACACTATAAATTTTAAGGAATTTCACAGTATCAACAAAAACTCACCATTAAAATCTCAAAACAACTCTAGTTGAAGAAGGATGACGCTACAAGCCCTCAAAGAAATTATGACTTTTTATTATATGGTTCCTGTAACATTAGAAGTAATGGAGAGGGTTCGCTTCTAAGATGTTTATGCCAGTGCAATATAAAACTTTATATATAGGGCCCACTAATACCTATGTGACCTCAAAATACAGTAGCAAATGTAGAACTTGGGTAGCTGACTAACAGTAGTACATATTTAAAACAGGGTAAGAGGACATATCCTGCATCCACCAATACAAAAAAATGATCAACTGGGGTCACAGCCTATGCTTCTTATACAACACACACGCAAGTATGTTACTATTTTCCCAGCTAGCCCTAAGTCTCTGCTATGAACTTCTAAATAAATGAAAAGTATTCCAAAAAAGTGGAACAAAGAGGGAGAGAAAGAATGGGACAGTTTAGCAATAACTTCCCTCCCTATTCTCCTCTGAGCATATTCAGCATGGATCTTCATTCTTCAAGCATTAACAAGAGCAACTCTTCCAAACACATGGGTTCTGATGAGTATATATCAAAAACGGGAGGACAGCTGTCCTGAAATGTGGTATTTGGAAGCCTCAGAGAAGAGCTGTGTGAAAAAATACAGCATAACCTAAGGTAAAAACATTCTAAAAGATAGAACACTCCGGAATCCAGACTACTTTTGTTTACTGAAGATGCATCATATCCAGGGCCTGCCAATAAAAGCACCATAGCAACTCAGAAGGAAGGGACCAGCCCAAGAGATGCAGTCCATCAAGGCTGTTTATGGCACAAAGTGCCTTAGCACTTGACCTGTCTCCTCACTGAGATGGAACAGAAGCATCCCAATCATTTTTTTCCCCTGTATTCAATAAAGAACAAAACCAGAACTCACTCATTCTGTTCAACCATAACCAACTGACCTCGCCCCCCTGCCACCTCCCCCACCCTGGAAAAACAGGACATGGGTTTAAAAAGACAGAGGAAAGGGGGTTGAGTCAAACCCAAAATGAGAGGTAATACCCTGTCTATTGTGCCTTATTACTGGCAGTTCTTGTCAGGATAGATTTATAAAATTTCCTGTCCATCTCTTCCCCTTCTTGCTACCCTTGCATCAAATCACATCTAGCTTCTAACAACACCTGGGGTGTTCATTATCAAATATCCAAGGAACAAATACCTATTTATTTAAAAGGAATTTATGATCTGAAATAATACCTAGCACATTCTGCAGATTTTTGCAACAAATGCAAGGGATAAAAAACTTACAAGTTGCGTTAAAAAGTTTGCTTCTACTAAATTAAGGGTAGGTTAAAGTGTGATCAAATGGAAATAAATCACTGTTCAACCACAAGAGAGTCTTGCATCATCAAATGGTTTAGTACATTTTTGCATCAAAATCAGTTAGATCTGAGAAGGCAAATTAAATAGCTACTTGTTTTCATTATGTTACTTGTAAGCAGGGCGGGGGGGGGCGGGGGGGGGAAGCAGTATTGCCACTTACGTGTATAACTTTGTAATTCCTTTTCCAGAGTAAGTAGGGCTTCTTGGTCAGCAATATATTCCCACATATAGTCATCTTGTTTAGTTACATCAAGGGACTTGTGTTTTGATATCTCAGTATCAACTCTAAACATATGCATAGGTGAACTCTTTGGTCTTGGCTGTGTGTTTGCTGGACAATTTCCAGTCAGTTTACAGTGTAGCATATTTGTTGACCAAGGTCTTCTAGAATCATTGCCTGAATAACAGAAAAGGTAACAACTTCTAATAATCCAAGATTTCACACATAAAACGAATTTTATCTCAGCTCATTAATTACATTAATTGCAGTTAAAATTATGAATTGATCGAAGAGATTATTAATTTTGCCTAAGATTGTGAATTAATAAATGTTAATAAAAAGTCTACAATTACATTGGGAAGTAGCACCTCATACTTCAGGGGTATCTTTCAGAAAAAAAAATTTGATTTAAACATTATGTACAATGGCACAAATTTCGGAGGGATGGGAAAGACTGAAAATGTGTGTAGAAAGCTTAAAACTTTGGTTCTGTCTTTTTTTAATTTAAGGCAACATGAATAAAATATAGACACTTTCAAATATTTTTCTGGGATTCAAAATTGACAGTTTCAATTTCCGCACATAGTGATTTTAAAATTAAAATGCCAAACTGGTTGCTTAAGATGAGAGAAATAATGTAAGTTACATTCCCTGAGATGGAGACAGTCGAAATTGAGAAGAGTAACTAAAAAGTGCAGATGCAGTTATGCGTTACTTATTTCCTTGTTTCTTATAGTTCATGTAATAAGTCTTATTTGAGTAGCATGAAGAAATCTTTTATTAGATCAAAACCATATTGTACTAGATTCTGCAAAACACACAGTAATACATAATCTTGTTCTAGACAGTATTAAATAAATATTCAAGCTAAGAGGGGAGTAATGGGGTAGAGGCAGGAGTAGAAACTAAGCATAATAAAAAGAACTATTAGTGACAGCTGGAAAGAGATAATTTTTAACTCAAAAGCCCGTTCTTATGAAAACAATGCCATGTATATAAGCCATTATACCTAAAATACAAATGCATAGATGAAGATATAAAAATGACCTATATTCAACAGAATCATCACAGACAGCACTGCTACTTTTTACATAAGAAAAATTAACCCGTTAAAGTAGGACCTCAAAGCTGTTGCTATCCTTACCTGGGTATGACCTCCATGCTACCATCAGGGGAGAAATTCTATTTTGAGTCTCCAAACCACTTGAAGGTCTACTCAACTGACTTTCTAAGACACCTTGAACTACAGAGTCATCAGCGTATTCACTTAAGCTCCTTTCAGTAACCCACTTTCCATCTCCTGAAATTAAAAAGTATTAGAGGAAATTATTTGCAGGTTTTGTGATAATATGCATTTACTGCTACTATATTTGCTGCATTTAATCTGTGTGATTTAAAGAAGTCATGCAACAAGTTTTCTACATATAATGTAAAAAAAAAGTCATATATAACACACTAATAAGCTTAAATTCAATTTATATACTTGATGGAATTAATATTCATGTTCATCAATCATTTCAGATGTTGTTTCATATACACCATTAAAAGTATTTTTTTGTGATGTATATTATGCACAAAGAAAAGCAGAAATTCCTACTGGAACCAAATTCTCAGGGGATATAAAGAAGCATATAAATCTATGGCACTATATTGATGTAATTTACCTCAAGGTAGTAAGTTTATTTGATCCTTCCACAGCACCATGACCGTTGGCATGACCGTTACCCCGAAGTGACTTCTAAAAGTAAGCTAGATCCAAGCTGTCTTACAGCAACAGTGATAAATATGTATATTGTTTGAGGATTTTATTCATACGCCATTACCTGGAAATGGGATACTACTGTCCATAGGGCTAGAGTTAGCACACAGTGAAGAACGTGCTTCAAGCATTACTTGTTTAGGGTTTGCACCTATAACAAAGAAACCTTCAAGTCCCCAATACCGCGTAGAAACAGATTTCTGTCTTTTGGCTACATCCTGTAACTTCAATAAAAACACAAAGATATTAGAAACAGGAAAAGAAATAGGAAACTTCGTAAGTTGCCCTTGCAAGTTTATATTAATAAAACGCTCGTTTCATAAAACTTGGAATGATTCTGATAGCCTGGTGTAATAGGTATTCGTAAGGATGATGGTTTTGCATGATATATGCCTTAAAATCCTACAACTTCCATTGCTAATGTTGTGAGAGTTTGAGTCTGTTCTTCCACTGATTGAATGTGGACATGAAAAGCAGTTTTTCTTTGTTTTCACTTATCTTTGTGTACATCAACTAAACTAATACTGTTTAACAATGACTCCAAATCTAATGTCCCAAACTCCTCCATGAATTTTTGCTTTCAATTTGATATTCAGCAAAAGAACATTTGAATAATTGAGGTTAGATAAGAGTATCTACAATCTTTGGCATTCAACCGAGAGGTGAAGTGACCTTGATACTAACATAGGAAGAGCTGCCTTCTCCCCCAACACACCTTTTTTTTTTTTTGTCCGAGACTAGTCTGTTCTTTCTTTCACTTTTTTTGAACATCAAGAGAAGACTGGCAATACAGTTTGGAAAGTACAGAGGCCTTCATCCCCTACAGATGAAATATGGTAGGCAGTGACAATCCTCTGATTAAAACTATACTCTTGATTGCTTTGGGGGCGGGGGGAGGGAGCCTGGAGGACAATGGGAAAAAGTGGAGAATATTTCATGGTAACCATACATCTATCACTATCTCTCAACTGATTAAGCAACACGGTATGTTGCCTCATGCTAAACTGGGAAAGTAGATTAAGCAACATAGTTTATCCATTTAGCAATCAAAGATAAAATGTTTTACCACTGAAGACTTTGTAATTACAGGCAAAACCAAACTCTGGCTGTTGCAGACACTGTCCAGTTCTTGTGAATCTTTATTGGTTTTCTGCAGTTGTGTCTCAAGGAGATATTTGTTGCTCATTAGTTCAGTAGGGTTAGAAATCTCAGGTAGCTTACAGGAGCTAAGTGATCTTCTCATAGTCTTTAGTTTAATACTCTCCTTTTGCACTGCATTTCTTTCAAGACTGCAGACAACGATTTTTTCTACAACAGTACAAAAAATCATGAAAGTAGGATTTTTTTTTTCTGTATAGAAATGAATATGAATTATAACCTGCAAGTCTACTATATTTTCTTCATTAACTTAAAATATGAAACCTCCATTGAAGTTATTCCTAAGCCATAAAATTACAAATAAGAACAGTTAACTTTCATCAGCTTCCTGATATCCAGAGACGCCAACATACACAGACTAGACTTACCATGTAGTAGTACCAGTTCCCATATCTAATGCATATGTTCCTGTACATCACTGTCTATGAAAACATTAGATCTTGACAATAATCTCAACACAGTTCCAATTACTTCTTCATGCTAGTGGAAGTTTTTATATTTAGAATGCTATAATCTAACTAGTGCCAGCCTAAGAACTGCAACAGTAGCAATTTCATAAATTTCCTTAAAAGTAGTACAATGGTTTGAAATACATACTATCAGACTGTGAATGATTCTGCAAGCTGTTGTTCTTTGTTTATACAAGACATAGCCATTTTATTTTTTATCCTGTGCCCAAAGCAGCATATAAATCACATCTCATTGGTCAGCTCTTGTTTGCTTTTTCACATTTGAAGACTTAAATAAGCAGTTTCTTGAACTAAGCACAAAGGGAACAAATGCTAGGTTCTGAAGTGCTGGAGCAGTTGTTTGGTACTTGCAAGAGTAAGAAATTAAATACCCTTACATTCCAACTTATTTCTTAATATTAAAAAAGTGACAATATATTTTACATAGTTTTAGGACACAGAGTAAGATCTTTGGAACCCCTTAAGAGTGCCACAAAATAAAGCTGCCAAACTTTCACGGTGATTTCACTGACATGCAACAGGCACTGGAATACTTATACACAAATGATGATCTTTCACGCAGAACAGGTAATCATTTATACAGTTTCTCAACCTATCTATATAAAAGCATTTTTCTATATAAAAAGGACACGCACCATACATTAAATCTAATACAGTACAGATAAACCGAGAGATTTGTAAGATCACTTCATCTGCTTATAATGGCTTTGTTTCCAGTATACAACTCATATTGGGGCAGTCCCTCAAATATGAGCTCACAGCTGTGAGATTACTGTCACAGCAGATGCCTATTATTTCAAAATAGCTTGCACAGCCCATCAAATTGTGATCAAGGGACCTGCATAGCTCAGGGAACGGTACATAATTTAACAATCTTTAATTATTTTTTTCGGACAACCATCGTAGTTGAGTACCACATCCTATATGAGAATGATAAAACTGTATACACTTATGTATATTGTACAAATAACTTTCAAAATTTACCTTGAGAAGTTTCTTTAGAAGAAACAGGATTTCTGTCAAGAGGAAAAGGTAAAATATATTGAGTGTCAGCTGTGGAAGTTAAATGACAGGATGACTTTCTCATTATGCCTACAGTTTCTCTTGGCAAAGGTCTGGTACTCTGATCTGCAACT
>NW_008824049.1:733947-736833 GCF_000699105.1 Pygoscelis adeliae
AGGAGGAAAGACCAGAATAATACAATATAACAAAAAACAGATCACATCTCATCATAAATAAATTTTGGGAGATCAGAAGAATTGCACATGTATCATTAATTATTAGAAGACTTAGTTTTGCCTGGAATTACAAGATTAGTCAGTGAGAGTATCTTAATAGTACACAACAATGACCAATTACAGACTTGTCTGTATTCTAGTCCCTGCTCCTACTGAGATAAGAGCATACAAAAGAGAAATTCTACCTGTAATTCAGGATATGTACATATAAAGAAATACATCTTACATGGTTTAACACTGGAGTGATCAAGCGAATAAAATAAAGACATTTCAAAGTGATGTCTCCCTAGATACAGGCAATTAATATACCTTGGTGGCTCACTGACAAAATCGAAGACACAAACTTACTATTCACTAACTTTAATGGTAAACGTGTCGTATGCCTGTTAACTGCCAAACTGTTCTTAGACTGTCTTACAAACTAGTCATCAAATCACTAGGTCACTCAAATGAAAACTTTCAAGGACAAAAACTAGCAATCACAGACAGGATCTTGGAAGAAATGGAAAGGAAGGGAAAGCAGTAACTGTCATGATACTGGCATAGTCTATGTCTTGTGCCAAGGATGAGAAGACATCTATCTTAACCATGCCTTAAAACAATTTACAATCAAGGATTCTCCTCTTTCATATGAAGTACGACTGTCTGCAAATAAAAGCGCCTGTTTCTTAGGAATGTAACTAAATCAGAAGACAGGATTATTCCTTTTTCTCTTCCAAATAATCTCTGCATTTCTAATACCTTCCACACTGCTTGAGTGGTTCAGTTTTTCCTTGCTTATTCATTCCCATAGCCCCAGCTTCCATCACCAAAAAGTTAGATGATTCTTCCAAGTCCTTGCCATAAGACTAATTAAAAAACAAAACCAAAAAAACCCATATTCAGCAATAGATTAAAATTCAAAAAAACATTAACTCAAGTGACTAAAAGCTGCAGATTTTATTTTTGTATAATTTCTATACAGTAAGGGTCCCTGGACACAACAGGAAAAAATTACAGGGAACCTTTGGAAAGATAAATTTTCCACATTTGTCTGCAAGTGATAAACAATGTGCCAATATTTTTTTCATTAGAAATTATTTAACTGTTGCTACTTAAATATTTAACAGAACAACATTTAAACAAATCAGTTCAGATCACTGTGAAGATTCATGAAGTCCTTTATTACATACTTACGTCATCAAGGAACTCAATTTTCAAAGAGGACTCTGCACTTTCAGAAATAGTGTTGAGTACTTCCTCTCTAAAAACAGATGTCCAATATCTCTTCACCTCTTCAACTACGAAATATAATTAATTTGATGCATGTCATTTTTTCCTGTTCAAGATACACTTACAAAAATGCAAACTTTTTATTTATTATGAAGTACCATAAATTTCTCCTTTCATTATTTTTACTTTCTTTAAGCAGAAACTGCTTAAGTATGTAACTGTTCAGCAATCATCGCAAAAAAAAAATCCCAAGAAAAAGTATTTAATAGTTAGATTCAATAAACAGAAATCTATTACACCTGTTAAGTCATCTACATCATCGTCATATTCATCTCCTTCTCCCGCTCCTCCAATCACAGCCTGATGTACACTCAGTGTTTGCACAGGCCTTAAATCTTTAGTGCAACTACCAGAAATTTGATCAACAGGAGTTCTAAAAAAGAAAAAGAAATCCATCTTAAAAAGTCATCATTTTTTTATAGATAATGTCACAGTCAAAAAAAAAACCAAACCAAACCACACCACACTACTTACTGCAGAAGTATTAACTGCTGCTGAAAAGCAGCAACTCTTCCTAATTTCATTGAGATGACCTCGCACCTCAGGGACTAACAAAACAACTCTATAATGTTTATAAAAGTATTCTGAAGATCGTACTTCCTCTTCTCTATAAAACTCCTGTAGCAAATGCCCTAAAATCAAGCAACCAAGTATCATTACCAGTCTTCAAATTCTACAATAAACTGATAGCAAAGAGAATCCCTCCAAATACTACCTCTGCAGTAATTCTGAAATATTAAGTCATCAAGTCTGGTTATAATGGTTATTTTATTAAAATAAAGCACCCTGTATACAGTCACCTTAACTCGTGATAATATATCTAATACTTAAAAAGTTTCAATGGAATTTTTGTTAATGCTATTAAGTATTTCTGACTTCTTTCATTAGTACCAGCAACTTAAACAATACCTTCTGTATTTCTTAAGCAAGAGTTTCTCCATGTAGCTCAGGCCATCCTTCTTGAATTCAATTTGGATAGGTTTCTTCATAAGAGTAAGGTTGGTCTGTACCTCACAAATTCCCACAGATTCTATTAGAATTATTAAAAAAATGTATACAGCTATTCAGATTTATAAACTTGCTATTTAACTATGTTATTTTTGAATGAATGTCACATTAGTAGTCTATGCCTAGCTAAGTCTTTGCATAATTCCAAAACGGCCAGCAGTATCATATTTACACAACACAGTCAGTAGTGGGGGTAGCCAGTAAAAACTCATTTATTACAGCTTCTCACATAAAGGAAGACTACCATGCTGGGGGGTGGGGGGGAATCCATGACTCCACAGATAAAAAAACCACCATATCACAGGAAAGAAGAAAAAAAATAAAAAAGAGTTCAGTATAATATTTTTTGTACAAGAACACACAAAGAATGAACGCCATCCATGGACTAGAGGAAAGAGAGTAGCTTGCACAAATCCAATCAGACAGGAAGGTTTTTTCATGTTTTTCCATGCATTCTTCAACTGATTGCACCTTTTCACTGGGACAAAGAAATATTAAGAGCCTGTGGAAGGCAAGCAGAAAATGTCTTTTGATACAACATACGAA
>NW_008824049.1:736856-742052 GCF_000699105.1 Pygoscelis adeliae
TCGCTTAAAAGCTGTGACTTTATGCTTGAGTATTACAGTTGATATTAAAGTCTCATGTGAGAAACAATGCCATAGAAAAGTACAGGGACACAAGCTAAACAATCTGGCCGACACCACAGTTCATTACAAGAATTGGTGTAAACACTAATCTGCACGTTACTGAAAAAAAAAAACTTCAGAGGTTGTTAATTTATAAAGGAACACAGAGAGAAAACTTAAGAAGAAACATTTACTATTCTAACATAACCTTCACTAATCAAAAATCTGCTAACTCACCAAAATGGCTCGTAATGGTTTTTAAATGCAATTAAAACAGGAAAAAACCATACCTGATAGGACTGCACTGGCACGCAGTTGTTCTCTGTGATCCCGATTACCTTTTCTCCATTGAAGCACAGCTTCCTGAAAAGACTTTGCAGACTCCTCCTCATTAAACATACCATTTAGTAATAATCCTTTGTCCTGATTTTCAAGGCCTGTACAGGTTGATCCTGAGCACAGTTCCTAAATCGGTGCCGCAACATAATTAGCACAGCACTTCTGATGATAATCGTCTCCTCAGTTACATACAATAGCAACATTTTTAGTACCAGCTATGGAAACGCAGCACCCTGTTTTCTGGGCTTACTCTAGCTACCCTGATAAGATCACTCAATTTTTATGTGGTCTTGCTCACAACTAAATTGCAATGTTCTATCAAGAGCAAAATAAAAAAACCAAAAAAGTTTGTATAAGCACACAAAAACATTTAACTTAAATGCTTTTAGTAGGCAGAAAGCAGCAGGCATGGATAGCCCACATCCTATGTATAGGATGGATATTATGTTGACAGACATGAGCAGGGGTCAATGGGCTGTGCAAGTCTGATAGCCTGATCCCTCACTTAGCACACCGTGGAAAAACCTAAGGCCACTCTACCTAAGGCATCCTAAACAAAAAGAATTTCTTTTCCCAAACTGTACACTACCTCAGCACTGCCTACGGACACTAGGAGAGATGAAAACTTGTCTGATGCAACCTGATGCTTGCTCTTTACTTTCTTCTGCTCATGATTTATTTTCAATTCATTCAGATTTAGTTCCTTGATGAAGTGATCAATGACTTCAAATTTTCCAACATGCATATCAGCTTCTGTCTGTTAATGAAACGTTATGAAACCATTAATTTATTATAGACATACTCAAACATTCCACTAAACAGCATATTAAAAGCAGGTAGGTAACCACATATTGAAGAGTGATGGTGACATAAGCACATAATAATTTCAATAATCAATAGTATGCAAATGTGTAAGCAAAAATTCAATAATCTGAATACTCCATTCTACATATGGAATATGTATATAAATATATATTCCATATAAATATTCCAGTACTACACAGGACAGACTAAGTGAGGCATTTTATGCAGCACATATTTAAACAAATTTATGAGCTATGTTACTTTATTAATGAAGTTCTGCTTACTGAAGCTTTTCAGTAGACAGAAGCACATCTGTAGAAGTCAACAAGAGGAAAATGTTCATTTAAGGAACTAACTGGAATACCCGTTCACACACAAAAAATAGTCCAGGGAAGTCCAAACTGTAAAGAACTAGGTGAGTTTGACTGAAAATAGCTACAAAAGAAGAGTAACAGTTTTACTCACACTGGGACTTTACTGATTTGCAACCTGCATTAGAATAAAGAAAATTACTGCAGAAATATAACATGAAGGTTTTGATTGTCAACTCTTGAATGATTATCAAGCAAAAACAAAAAATATTTTATGTTCGTCCTTTCCCTATGTCCCCTCCCTATGCACAGAGACCAGAAGGAAAGATCCTTTGTCTATAAAATCCTCAAGTAAGGAACACATTCTTATCACAAAAACACAAGAGCAGTAAAGGTACAGGCAGCAAGTGTAATCAGAAAGAGTCAAATATGTCAAGCAGCCATTGCAAAACTAGGATGTACTCACATCTCGTCCTTTCCGCCTACTCTACACTATAATCGACCCAGCGACTTTGCAGTTGCTGGTTGCACACTAAATGGTACTTATGACATGCCAGTGGGTGTGCATGGAGACTAACCACTTCAAACAGCGGTTACTTTTTTCCTTTTGCAGTCTCCCTCTGATTCTTATACTGCAACGCAGGATGAATAAGGTTCACAGTTTACTGTATGAACACACGTGTTTCATCTTTTTCCTCAAGCCTAACAGTCCATAATCATCCATAATTGATAGCAATTCTTTTTTCCCCAACATCACCAACACGTTGCTAACAGACATGGAGATCACAAAAGCATATACTTAAAGAGGGAATTTCTCTATGTAATTGCCCTTCTCCTTGGCTCATTCTGTTTCCTATGGCACATGCGTTCAAAGTACATAGCTAAAGATTGTGTTGATTTCTTTTTCACCACATGAACAACATAATCTTAACATTACCGTAGAATTCACTAGAAGTCACATTCCTTTGAAGGAGATAATGTTAGTGATGTAACTTCATACATCTGCTCTCTTTGAACAAGCATAGTTGCATTACGTATGGTTCCTTCTGGTACTCCGGCACACAGTATGTAATAGCAGATCAATACTTGAAAGGCTCACCCTGCTGTGTTATTTGGATAAACAACATCAACATCTTCACTGAGATTTCGCTCGATTGCTTCAAAATACTTAAGCAAGAATTGCAAAACTGATTTTAGAGAATACTTGCAAAGCTTATTTGTTTTGGCCTCACGTTAAACTTCCCAGCAGCTGAACTCAGATGCTAATTTTCTCCTACTTTGATGCCTAACCAACATAGGCATCTCTCTCTGCACCCTTTTGTTAGGTACCTTTATTAATAGCGGAAGTTTCTAATTCATTTCAGAGTAGGACTAGAGAGAATAAGGAAGAAGACAAGTAAAAGGGGAGGGGTTGAGAATCAAGACAACTTGAGGTGGAATTCTCCTGATGCAAATAGAGCGATCACAGCACTCCATGATCCTCAGTTTAAAACCTTGTATTCTACCAGTGAACTGCTGTATGGCCTTTAACCTCCACAATAAATTCCAACATCTCAATCCAGTTTGTTTACCACCAAAAATGACATAAATGGCTTATCCCTTTAAAAAAAAAAAGTATCTAAAAGAGAATGCATTACAAATGTCAAGATTTATCATAGTTATCTTACTGTCGTTACCACCCGGTTTTCAGTTCTAGGTTTAAAAGATGTTACAATCTCTTAAGAAAAAAAAGTTCCTAAACAGTCTGCATTTAGATGTGCGTGGTGAAATATTTTTATATTCATGCAAAACAGCTCATGGAAAAACTTTTATATCAACTGCATAACTCAGGATAACACAGCATCCCAAAAAGATGATTTATTGCTGGCTTTTCATTACTCACAGGATGGTGTATCCTTCTGTAACTGCCTTAAATTCTCACCTGAAGTTTTTCCATCAAATGATGTAGTCTTTCTACTAACATACTATAAGCAAGGATCATTTCGACAAAGATTTATTTATCAGACCAATAGCTTTGACAATTTACTGCAGTACTAAAAGGATTATATTTCTGGGAAGAAAAAATGAGATAATCAAATAAATTTTAGTGGGATAACAGAATGACATACCCAGTGACATCATCGAAAAGTAAAATTTGCCTTCAGGAAAACCTCATATGGTAAAACTGAAATAGTTAAATCAACTTACACTTAATCAAGACCCTATCTTCATTTTCTATATTTATGTTAGCTTGCAGTTTCACGATAAAGTAACTTTGATTCTTTGTAATTATAACAATGACATACGAATCCAAACATTTTTTTCATAAAAAGTTCCTGACATGGTTTCTCTCTGATTCATTAAGTTCAGCTATAAAACAGCTATCATTAATGTAGGAATGAAAGAAAATGAAAACAAGCATAATAATATGTATTTGAAAAGGTATTTTAAAAAAAGCAAATCATGGCATTTATCAAAATCAAATTTGGAATAACCTTGGGAGAACAAAAACAGTGGTTTTGTCCAAAAGATAAAATCCGAAATGCGTGTACAATTTGGTCCAAAAAAAGAGTTGTTACAACCCATTTATGAAATGCAATCAAATAGAACGCATGAGAAACTTCAGTTTGTTACAATTGTTATACAATAATTCTAGGAGGAATCTTTATTACCCTAATTATAAAATTATAAAATTTTTATTGTTTCCTAACAGATATGCGACATAAAGTTACATGTCAGAAACTGAATATTACTGAGCTGAATAATAAAACTACACACAACCTAAGTCTCCACTGTACTGTATAACATTTTACTTTCATCACAGTTTATTCCTTTGCGAACAGAATCCAAGTATGAAAGAATCAGGAATGCTGAAAGTGGCATCTGACAGAACAGACGTAATTATAAGTAGGAATTCAGAGTTCCAAGCTTACTTATAACTATATTTAAATTACAAGTAACATAGACTGTTAATATACTCACAAGGGTATATAATTGTCTTTGATGAATGAACAAACACCTTTGGCCATTTTTAGTACTTACAATTTTTTTCCCCTAAAATGTCTGACATCCAACAATTTAGAAAAGTCTCAAACGATATACCAATAACAATATTTCAAAGAGCCTGCATAAAAATCTCCTAACCCAGCACTTTGTTACATATTTCCAACCACGTAACACTACCATTGGTTCAATTTAACTCAGTTTTCCATGAGGCATACGTAACTATAAAATCCATCAAGGCACAAGAAAAGACAGCATGATTTTTTTGTCAATATGTATTGCAATAAAACAGCTATGCTATTTGCTTCTAGGAAAACTCTTTTTTTCAACTGAAAAACTTTCTACCGAATAAGAAAGTCACACGCGATAGCGTGAAAGTAATCCCTTTGTAACCTAAGCGGCGTTAACACAATGCCTTGTTATCCACCGGCGTCGTCCTAACCTTACAAGCACTATTCATGACCTACGAGACTCTCTGGGATCAGGAATTAAGTGCTCCGAAGCACGGCTCCACCTACACTGAAGGGGGTGGAGGTTAAGAAAGAAGCAAATAGGAGGTCAATTCACCACAAAAGTAACGATTTCTAGCCCACCCGTTACTTCAAACGTTTGAGCAGAACATTTGAGAGGTGAAGGGGCAGCTGTGTCGACAGAAACACACGGAGAAGCAGCAAGCCGCCGGCGAGCGCGGCAGGGGCAGGGCGAGCGGCCGGGGCGGGGC
>NW_008824049.1:742187-744713 GCF_000699105.1 Pygoscelis adeliae
GGGCCCCGGCCGGGGAACGCCCGCCCGCCACCTCTTACACACGCACCCCGAGGAGAGGCGGCGAACGCTGCCGGAGCTGTTCTCCCGCGCGACCGATTACGCGGAGCTCGTAACGCCTCCGTTACAGCAGCCTCGGCAAAACTAGGTACTGGCTCGGATAAAAATACGCGCTTCCAGCGCAGATGGGATTATACGTTAAAAGTTTGCAGGAAACATGCACCCTTTGCACTGTTGGGGATGTTCGGCTTTACTACGCAGACAGGGTATTAATTCTTAGGTGAGCACTAATGAGATGAAGCGGAAAATAAAATTAAAAAAAAAAAATCAAAAAATGGAAGGAAGCAAAATCCCGGTGGCCTTGATGCCAGGTAATCTTAACAGAAATTTAAAATCCACAGGTATTTTTTTCCTAAGGAAAACCATTAAAAAGACACACACAAATGAAATATCTGTTCCTTTTGAGTGTTAGCAGCTCCAACTGCTTTAATTTGCCATAAAAGCAATACAAATACACCATGGCAGATATTAAAGTGGGGGGGCGGGAAATCTTTCCAAGAGAGGTGCTTCTTTTTTAGAATTAAAATGTTAGTTTCTTATTCAACAACGGAACTACTCTATTTGCACAAGTTACTTCAAAAATTGCATAGTATGGGGCTACATCACATTTCGGAGGCTAGGTTTCCTATTTATACTTGCTAAAAGGCAAAATCTCTTTATTAAATATGAATCACCTCATACTTGGTAATACTAATTTCTACTCTAACATAGCTAGCAAGTACCAGCTCAGAAAGCAGTCAGAATTAAGAATGTGACCTGGTGCTTATCGAAGTATTTAAAATTACAAAATATTCACAGACCGCTCAGTTTTGCCCTATTTGCCTAAAAACATACATCTTATTTTCATCATATGGCAGTGTTCTATAGTTAACAGATCAGGCTTCTTCAGTCACATTCACATGCTGGGCAAATCAATAAAAATACAGCTTAAAGAAACTCCCTGTTAAAGAACAGGTAACAGTTCTGATAACAGAATCATTTAATCTGTTTCCTTGCCATTCAGGGAGATCAGCATATAAAACCTCCCTTTACCTTAAGCGCACTAAGTAGTTATCACAGCAAGAAATCCTATAATTAAGTGGATATCACCACTATATTTTGGGAAACAGGTGAAAAAAACCTATTACTTTAATTTCGATTCCAGCAAGATAAGATATTTAAATAATGTAGGATCAAATTAATCTCAAATATGTAAGTAATTTTTTTTCCTGTTTTTAAGTTGCTGCACATCTAATAGTCAATATGGCACCTCAAGCTGACCATCTCAGAGAAGTCTTATTTTTCCCAGCAGAACAAACTGCAAAAATAAGGTATTAAAAATCTTCAATTCACCAGAAAAACTAAGGCTAAAAGTTCAAATTAGCTCCTTGACTTTGTCATTTCAAAGTAGCAATACTGCCATCAAAATTATTCCTTTTTATGGAAGGAGAGGAGGCAGCTAGTGCGACGACATCCATAGACCTCCATAATACGACTGTATTGTACAGAAAAGCTTACATACAGAAAGCTAACATTAGATTTATTTAGACCTGCACCTGTGTTTTAGGCATGCACGTATGTGTTTCCACACGTAGGTCTCTTCATGAAGGAGCCTGGAAGTGAATTCCAGGTCAGACAGCTTGCCTGTGCAGACCACACACAGCTTACAGCCTGGACAAACCCAAGGTAATGCATTTTACAACACCTTATACTATGGTATGTCTAGATGCTGCCACAAAGCTACTATATATACACATTATATTCTGTTGCTACAGAGTAATTGTTAAACCATTTACGTACCAGCAGCGCACTCTTAATTTCACATCGTCCACATGCTATCCCCTCCACTTCAGATTTTTCAAGAGCTACAGCGTTTGCCATTTCATGCTTAAATGGTTCTTTCACTGGCTCTGGGAAAAACAAACAAACAAACCCAAACCCAGTACTCCAGCCTCTGATTTCTTTATTGCTTAATTGCAGCAACCTCCAACAACCAGATACTCTACCAGAAGTTTGTGAGTTTTTATTTAGTTAACAAAGATGTCTTTACCTTGAATCTGTTCTTTGAGTATTTGCAACTTCACTTTTCCTGAAGAAACCTATATAGAAGAATATTTACACATATATATATATATAAATGCTAAGGTACTGGAGTATGAATATTAAAAAGACACACAAGGTGCTAATGAAAATTAATAAAGCATAACTTTTATAGAATTAAAATGTTACTGTTACTAGGAAAATAGCTAAGCATGTATTTAAAGAGAAAACTCCATGTATTGTTCATGACAGCCATTAAGTCTGTGACCAATTTCCCTCCCCATTCATGAAATGACATTGTCCTTGTTTGCTTAGCCAGGTCCGTAGGAAGTGTCTTCCACAAGGATAGACCTGCAGAACTTTCATAACCATAGTGACTTAAGCTTAAATGTCAACCAGTGAAGTCTGCTGCACATATAATCTGCACATACATCTACCTATAGTTTGTTG
>NW_008824049.1:744825-752615 GCF_000699105.1 Pygoscelis adeliae
CCCACAACCGCCCCCCTCCCTCCCCCCCCCCCCCCTTACGCATCTGCAGGCGTTTTAATTTTGCCCTTTTGAAAATTGTGCCTCATGCATCTTCTCCTTAGCCATAAGACCTGAAATCTGAAGTCTTTGAAGTAGTAATACCTCTGAGTTACTTGTCTCAGAGAAGGGGAAAGAGAAAGAGGTGGGTTAAAGAAAACCTTTTCATTCTGATCCTTTCTTCTACTCACGGGCAAATAGGCAATTTTATTGAAATTGAGTGTGTTGGCTGAGATGACCTTCACACCAAACTGCCGCTGCTTCAAAAGACTTCAAATAGCAACTGCGACAGCTTAGTCTGAAGTTGTCATTGTCTGTTTTTCTCTTCAGACTTATATAAGCTTTATTTCAGCCAGTTTCAAATGGTCTCTCTTAATTAACAACTCTCATTTCAACATAGCATACGTAGCATGGCTTCCAGAAAAAAAAAATCGTAAGAGAAAACTCTCCTTTATGTCCCACTCAGTCCAATTTGCATGCCTCTCCAGACACATCAATGTCTGCTAAAGGGAAGAGGAAGTATCTCTAAGTTGAGTTAGTATGGATTTGGGGATCCCCTACAGATTTTTGATACTAATTCATGGAACAAGTAAAAAACATAAGCTTTGTTATCGCAATTGGTATTTTAACTGCACTCGTGAACATTATTTGATGATGGATACACCTAATGCTGGCTTCCGTGACATATAAAGCCTCAAGGACAAGAGCCTAAGCTATTAAAATGATGAATTTATTTCACCAGAGAATGAAATATTAAGGCTAGGTTATTAAAGTTGGAAGTGGTAACATTCCCTACAAGGTCCAGTCTTCAGCTACTTACAAATTTGACCAACTTTTACCATTCCCATATGTCTGCCTTATCTTTAATGTTTTTTGAGAGTTGGAGCAAAATTGCTCTAGTCATTTCCAAAAGGAAATAAGGGGAAAATACCCCATTGTGTACATATTAAAAATAAAACAAATTTTTCAATAACTTAGCAGGAAAGTTCTACCTCCCTCCTTTTAGGTCTGAGCAAGGACATCATAGAATAAGAGTCAATTGATAAACCTAATCCACATTTTAAAACACTCAGAAGCATTCAGTCTCAGTCCAACAAAATGGACTGAGTCCAGTCCTTGTCCAAGAGAATGCTTCAAAGATCTGTTTAACCCACACTTGACCAACTAGCATCAGTCCTCAGAGGATGAACGTAGGACTTTTCTAGCTACTGTGGACCAAGTGGCAAGTTGGGTTCTCAGTCTCCTACTGTACTTACTGAAAGAAATCCAGAAGCATCATAAGAAAGATTACAGGACATGCAGAAGTCGGGGGGGGAAGAGAATGAACCACAGAGTCATATGGGAGTTTTACTGTGAATGCAGATGCCATTACACGGTGACTGAGTTAAAGAAAAAACTTTTAACTGTAGTGTTTTTTTAATGTAGTGTGCCTTTTTCATAGCTTTTGTCTATGAAGACAGAGAATTTGTACTCAAAACTTCACGTGAAGCCTCGTATTTCAGATTCATGAAGGACATTAGGCAAGGTCTAATTAATTTGAAAGACAGGCTCCCAATGACTTCCATCACTACCAAATTAGACTCTTACAATATTAAATCTGTGGAAGCAATGATATTTTACTATTTATTGCAATTAAAAAACCCAACAGATCACCAAACAGAACTTGATGTTCCTCCAGCTCAAAGGGAAACATAAGCTTGGCGTGGAAAAATAAACAATCAGAAATTTTACTCAGAAGGTGCTTAACCTTTTATTTTTACAGTATTTAAAATTCCCATGTTGTGTAGCGTAAATGTTCTAAATCTTGTTTTGTTTTAAATAGCTTTACCTGCAAATATACTGATAGCTTACTACCTTATTATTGTTTTCTTTGCTTTGTGACAAAACTCGGGCTTGGATGGTCATTGGTCCTGCCTGTCCAGATTTCCAGTGATAAGCACTTGATTTCCTATGAACCAAGAGCAAGAAAGAACTTAGAAATTATGTCTTCTGTAAGCAAAAGAAGCATAAAGGTTTTCCTTCAGGTTTTTAAATAAGAACAGAGCATCACAAAAAATAAAGTACTTGTCTACAGGATGATCAATTCCCCAAAACACAAACACCTCCCTTCCATTGAAACCTGCTTCACATCTATTTTAATAGTAGTAAAAACATCAAAAGTATAAGAAAGTACTTCTTTTTAGACCACCAAATTAGTCTAAGTTTTTAAACGTAAGAAAATCCCATCAATTCTCTAAGGTTGGTTTTAGAAGAATAAAAATGTAACAGAAGTACGCTTAGGTAAGTCTTCATTGTTTGAATTTACTCTAGGGCATTTATCCAGAACAGCTAAAACGCAGCATCTTTTAATAAGCCAGGAACAGCTACCTACAATTAAGACTTCAGTGAGTATCAGTTTAAATATTGACTACTATGACAAACGTGGTAGATAGTGGGGAAGAATTTAAGACTAAGAGAGATTAAACAGTGATTTTTGTCTTTAGCACATTGCATAATACACTATTGCATAGTGTTTAGCAAGTATTCACGACTGATCTACTTTGTTTTACAGAAAACCAAACATAGTGCAAAACAAACTAAAGCATAGAAAACAAGGGGTAAGGAAAACATGTAGGAGGGAAGAGGGATGATCTCCCACCAGTGCAAATGCCAATGATTCCTGTCATTTGAACTCACCATAACAGCACTATCAGGGTTTGCAGGTACAAGGCCATGAGAACAATACAAGAACAACTGCATAAGCACAATAGGGGGAAAAAAGTGCCACGCACTATCTGGAAAACACTGCCTCAACAGCTCAAGCAACAGTTTACAGAGCTGCAAACAGCAGGCCCTTAGCATTACCAAGACTTAAGGCACTACGCTATCCAAGGCACTTGTATCTCCAGTGACAAAGTATGTTCAGGCAGAAGTACAAAGAAATGGAAGCAGATGTTACAAAGATTGGCTGACATTCAGAGTGAGCCAGTAACAGAGCTGAGATTTAAACTTCCACCCTAGCACTTGCTTCATTACATTATGCTTACTTTCCAAGCCATGCTTCCATCATACAGAAAGTGTCATTCTGAGAAGCTACATAGATGCATGCAGAACAGGATCAAAGCAATATTAAGAACAGCATCCTCTTCAGAAACATCAGAAATAAGACTGAAATAGTGCAAGAGAAACTACTTTCTGTTTCCTGCTTTAAAACAAAGGTGACAAATCTAATTGGACAGGGGAAAAAGGCAGAAGGAGGAACAAATGAGCAAAAGGGATCTCTGCCTCTGAAGGAATATCCCTGCCAGGAAGGATTTGTTTGTTTACCTCTAAAAAAAAAAAAAAAAATCAAAATTTCACATGGGAGTATAAAATAAGAAAGTCATAGGGTAGCAAGTTTATCATTGGGAAGAAAGACTGGGGAGAGGAGACTGAACGCTATTGTGAATTCCAAACTTTGCAAGAGATCCCATCTGGGGCAGGAGGAAGGTGTGGAAGGAGCATCTCATTGGATTCCTTTTTCTGAAACAGAAATTTAACCTACTTTCTCTCTTCTTTTTCTCTGCTCATGTTTGACTGTAGTTGCCGTAATTTCTTCTCCATCTCTTTGTTTTCGGTTTCTAACTGCACTTTCTCCAACTGCAATTCTCTGACAGTTCTGGCGAAGTTAAAGTAGTAAAATATTCATTAGAAATTACATGAAAGATAGTAAAGTACCTGAAGAAGTTTAAGGCAGCAAGAAAAAAAAGTTGAAAAATTTGTCATTAAAGGCATGTCACCCTTCTATCTCCCAGCAAGACTGAAAACAGTTCTGGAAAATTTAGGGCAGGTCAGGTGCAAACTCCTTGGACCCAAGAATATCTCATTACAGAGGAGTATGCTGGCAGCGATATGGCTACTCCAATATAAGCTGTAGAGTAGCCAACATAAAACTGATACTATTGTGTCTGTATTTGGAAAGGTTTGTTGCTTAATTATATTAAAATAAACTATCCCAGTGAATCCTTTAGTATTGTTTGTTTACAAAGTATATATGTTATACAGTTGTAAGACCTGGACTTCACTCAAAAAATATGTTAAAGCCTAAGAAAAGAAAGGCTTAAGGATAAAAGCATAGGGAAAACACTAGAAAAGAAACACATCATGATTCTTCTTGCTCTTACACAAATAAACTCTTCTACTTAATGTTGCATTAAAACTTATTAAAAATGATGAAAAAACTTCTCTATCACAATCAGATAAAATGCACTTACTTTGCTTTTAATCTCACTGAGGTTCCAGTTTTTGAGCCTGGGAGTATTACAAAATCATTGATGTTCATGATTCCCAGTATAATCTCTTCTAAAAAGAGAATTTCAATGATCTACAGTTAGCAACCTGTTGAAATGGGAATTCAGTTGAAATTAAAACAGCAAAATCTTGTTACAAATCCAAAAATATTAGTGTATAGAAGGAGAGAAATGGAGCACAGAACTTGTTTATGTGAAGTGCCAATAAAATCCTAGAGCAACTCTAAATTAAATTTAACTGAAAGAAAAACTTATTACATTTATGATACCAGGGAAAAGATTTACTTGTCTGTTTCATTTGGGCAATTCCCTGAACTTCAATGAAAGCAGTTTAATATTAAATAAAACACAGCTTTCTTGAACCAGACCCATAGAAAGCACAGAGAAGGAGAAAATTGTATCAATGGCTATCAAGTCAAACTATCTCAACTGATTTGGAAAGATAAATGTCTTCTGTCATATACAAATTGATGCAAAAGAATGCAGTAACTCGCAGAGCAGAGTTATTCCCTACTCTCAAAACTTCAAGACAGTGGTATTTTAAAGGCAATTTTTTTTCCCCAGGTTGTAAAATACTCTTCCAACAAGCAAGTTCATACAGCACTGAGGCCAAACTGAAGCTTAACATCCATAGCCTCCCTGTGCAAGAAAGTTTGCAGTATAACTAATACAGACTAAGCAGGCTGCTGGAAGAAACATGCCAACACTCGATTTCAAGCACAGTGCCAAATTTGAACATTTACCGGTGCTGCTGGGATGCATATGGAAAAGGAAAAAAAACTTTATACTCCAGAGACTTACAGCTGACAGGCTGTTTGGAAACTGTTCTTCAACTGTTGGCTATCAGATTCCAGCTGAAAGCAGGACCTAACTGAAATGATGTGGAGAAGCTTAGTATTTTAGATACAGCAATTGTATAACTGAACTCAAGAGCAAAAGCTCAGCTGCCTGTTCGCACATAAACCTGAAAATGACCATTAATAGGGTTAAAATGAGTCCAAATAATGCCTCTGTCCATGAGGAGAAATGTGTGTCAATGGCACGTTAAAAACAGTCAAAATATCTGGTGCCAGAGAACCTAAAAGCAATGACATTTTAGTGCTGACAGAAATGTCAGATGTGCACATAAAACATATTTCTTAGTGTGCCAGAAAAATCAAGGACTCCATTCTCTCTCATCATTTCAAAACAATTATTCTTTTGCTACATTCTAAGATAAAACAAGATTCTATTAACTTTGAACAGAAGAAGGTTCTTCTATTGGTGAATGTGTGCTAGCACTACAAGTGCATCTAGACAGGCAGGGATAACACACTGGTTTTGATGTAGCCCAAAGACTACCTAACAGTAAAAACTAAGGTAAATGACTGAAGCCAGCTTACCAATCTCAAGGAGGGAAAGTAGTTCACTTACATAAATGATTTTTTTTTTTTTTTTAATAAACTTTAAATCTTTGCTTCCAGTGGAATATGTTAAAGAGGTAACTGAAAAGTTGCGATAGTATCACAGATAAAACCATCTACAAAGTTTCGGGAATACAGTAATACCATGTGGAAAAGAAAAAGCATCATGTTATAGATAACAGGGGATATAGATAGACAGATGGTGATCAAAAACCTGAATTGTTCTGAGAAAATACATGAATTCATTTAATAGCTATTAGAGCATAATTCTGTTTTTTATAAGAACAGCTGTTAAACACTGAGACGGTAGCATTCAAAGTTAAATATACACCATTTGGGGAAATATGCACCCTTAGCTTGTAAGACATCTTTAAGTACCCATGAGATGGGCTTTCAGGACTGCCGGGGAAGTCCAGCAAAGGCAAGTATTAACCTGGGAAACCCAAACTCCTCAAAAAACAAACTCTGTACTTGGAAACAGACTAGTAATTTAAATACAGACTAGAGCTCCCTTTTTCTCTGTGCTTTTTGTTTACCTATGCATCCTTTTCTCTTTCTAATATGTAAGACATTTCCAGTGAGGCAAAGAGTAAAGCAACCCATCAACATAAATAAATCAAGCATTAAATACCCACATCCTTTCTGCCTGCTCTTGTGCACACACTAGTACTCAAATGTCATCATTCTAGCAGATTCCTCCGTGCTGCTATTGGATATACAGCGCAACTGAACAAAACAAAAAATGGTGTTTCTGCTAAATGAAATTTAAGTCAATGTGATTTTAAAGTCTGCATAGCTAAATGAACAGAAGTTCCATATATATCCTATATCTCAGCTTAGCTCAAGTTTCTTCCTAATCAATTTAAAAATAGCTTTATAACTTAAAGACAGCTGAAGATAGGTGCAGTTTATTTCAAACTACAAAAGTTTAACTAGAGGAGACTAAATTCCAGCAGCTTTCTCACATCAATAAACCCATAAAATCCAAAAGGATACTACCGTATATGTAATAGCTCACATCCAATTATCATAACCATGAACACGGATTTCATGCTAGACTGAGTCCTATCCACTTACCAATAATTCAAACCAAACTATTTCCTTTGAAGAAGAATTTTTAGTGTAACAAAGAATTTGTCTAGCATTCCTCTCCACCCGTTTGCTGTTAATTATACCAACTGAGACTTCTGGTCCTTCCAAACAATGTCCTTTAACATTTCACTAATTGGTTAAAAAAAAAAAAAAAGGAAAAAAGTGACATTAAAAAAAAAAACCACAAACTTTGATTGCCTTGTAAATCTGCTCCTAACAGCTAGTCTAAATCCAGCATGTCTCAATGACTCTGAGAAGTCAACACCTATTTCTACCAGTTGTGCATCTTCACTGTTTAACCAAAAACTATGATTTCAACTATATTTTAAGTAACTTCAAACACAAAAGACACTAGCAGAATGGTCTGTCTCTCCCTGCAGACTACTCAAAAAAAAAAAAAAAATCACATTACCAAGTATGTTTCATGAGATAAATGCCTTATCATCCACATTATATAGCTACAGCAATTGCCCTGTGAACTCGGGCAGAAGCATTGCCCAGTAGTAAGCAGAGCAAATGAGGCAGCAGGTGGGTCTAAGAACAGGTGAATAAATGGAGCCAAGTCAGTACTTGCCCTTAATACTTCTATCAAACTCTAGTCTCTGCTCAGCAAGGCTTACAGATTTCAATCAGGCCAGACGACAGCTCTAGGAAAACACAGAATGCACAAGGGCAGACAAAAAAAAGGTATAAAAAACCCCTGCTGTCAAAGCAGTGGGCTTTTTTTTGTTTTGTTACTGATGGCTCTGTTTTTCAAGAGGACTGATGAAAGGTAGGAAGGACAGCGAAGAAGGAAACTGCCTAGAACTGTAACCTAAAACCAGAAAGCCGTAAGGGGGGTGGTGGAGGGGGAATAAAGAGCGAAGCGTAGAGGACAAACACAAATTCAAACTGTAAGGGTACGTAGGGAGGGCGTTCCCAGGCAGAATTTGGGGGCGCTTGCACCTGTCCCCAAATATTCTCAGCCCTTCGACACCGGCCTCGTGGCGGG
>NW_008824049.1:753034-753945 GCF_000699105.1 Pygoscelis adeliae
CGGGGCCTGCGGCCCGGTTGCGCTCGGCCGGCCCGGGCGGGCTGGTTGAGCCCGGCTCTTCTGCACGTGTCTGTGAGGCCATGTTCGCATTTAGCTAAATTCAAACCCCGGGCCAGCAGCGCCTCCTGTGAGCTGTGTCTCTCAGTGGTCCAAGGGCTGCCCTGCAGGCTCCAGCCCAGCGGACATTTCCACGGGCGGCACAAGAGCTCCACGCTCCAGCCGTCGCTGAAGAGGAGCAAAGCCAGGCCCTCGTCGCTCCTGGCTCCCTCCGGCTGGCCGAGCGTCTCACTCACTGGCTTTAAAGCTGACCCTCAAAGCCCCTTTGCATCAATGAGACACAGTGCTGCTGCTACCACACGCACCATCAACAGCCATTGGGCCCACAAGGCAGGAGCGAGGCCCTCCAAAAATCCTGAGATACAATAATGCATTTACAGCACTTCTATCCCCTGACTTTTAGGATTTCAGCATGTACTTTCTTGACGTTTTTTTCCCCACAGTAAGCGCAAAGGCTTTTCTACAGTGAAAACAAAAATACATGGCTGGTGTTTTCATGCTACTGCGTGGGGTAATGCTTGTATGAACTGCACTCCTCCTAGCAGAAGTGGTAGGGGATGCCCTGAAAAGCATGGCAATGGGGGAATTGCCTCAAATTGTATTGACTGTCCTCCCATACCAGCTGAGTTAGAGCTGGCTTGGATCCACCTTTCGGTAGATAAACCCAACTGGTATATGGCTGTGCTGCAAAAGGAAGCCATGTCCTTTCCCCAGCACCCATACTGCTTTTGCTGCAAGTCTTCCCATCTGATTTCAACCTTTATTCCCAAAGCCACTGCAAAACATGCCTCTGTTTATCTTTGTATCTGGGCTCTTCTATGTTTTCATTCTAACTTATTATTTATTCAGAACTT
>NW_008824049.1:753960-756703 GCF_000699105.1 Pygoscelis adeliae
AGCTTTATCTGTGGAGGAACCAATATACTCTTCCGGCTGATTTAGTGCCATACTTCAAGCAAATAAATCTAAATCAACCCAGCTGAGTGCAATGAGGCTTCAAATAGCTTTTCATTCAAGTTATCCCATTATCCACTGCTAACATTAACCTTCAGTTAGTGCTCAGGACTGGGAGAGCTATATGGCTTCCTTGTGACATTTAATTTTTCAGAAAAGCTCTATCTATGCCCACCCTGTAGATAGGTGCAGTTGTAGATCTGTGCATCACGTCTTGGCTATTCCAGACCAGGTATTTATGTATCTGTCAATAAGCAATGACTCCCATACCATTCTCTCAAAGGATACCTAGAGTGCATGGCAAGATAATAATTTTTTAATCAATCATATTTTTTCAGTTTACTCGCTTTGAGTCTAGCCCTTCCAATTTTGGTGGCTAGACCATTATTTATAATTGATGCTTCTTTAGGGGAAAAAAGTCTTTACAGAAAAGCTGGCATTTCAGGAAAAAGCACTCTGTTTATGATCCAAGCCAAGCTTTAATAAGTGCAAACTATTATCTGTTTGAAATTTATACACTGTAAGCTGTATTTCATTTGGAAAATTTGCATTTGTCCCATATGTATTCAAGCTAGGAGGCACAAAATAACTTACACAGTTTTTCTTGACTATATAATCTGCCTGGCAGTAATTTTCCTTCATCATCCTGGTTACAGTACAGTTTTCAAGATTTTACCCTGACAGGCAATTTGTGTTGAGAGCCTGTGGAAACACATATGGATTTTTTTGACCTTGAGAAGGAACCATAGTTTGCATAATGTGTATCAATCTAAAAATATGTCCTAATGTTTTCTTCTTTGAAACAAGTTTGGAGTTGTTTTCTGTTTGACCAAAAATGTTTTGGTGAAAAAGTAGAAATCAATTACTATCTGTTTTAACAAAAGAATTCCAAAGACCATGCAAACTGGACCCAGCTTAGGCTCTCTTACCTGGCGTTAAACGAGTACTTCAGAATAAAAAGTGACATCGGCATCAGGAAAAAATATTATTTTGCAAAGATGTTTACACAAACCTCACCTTTAAAAACAACCAGTGGCTGAATACAGAGGAGGCTCTATCATCCTAAACCCCAGTGTCTGCATCCTTCTGTCCTGTCTTTGTTGTGACAGAGCAGAGCAGTGTCCACAGTGTAACTGTGCCATTAGCAATAGCCGATGTGTATTCTGGACCTTATTTGGAGCATTGTTTTGTAGCATTTAAACATGTTCTTTCCTGTAGGAGAACCATGTTGTTAGTGGCCACGTAAATACAGTTCTTCATATCACATATTCTATAATACTGCCTTACTGAAAGGCATTGTACATGGGATACTTACCCGTTATCTTTAAAGAATGTAAAAGTAATACGTCATTCTAGATAAATTATGTATGTCCCAATCATTGTTACAATACTCAAGACTACTTTTAATTACAAAGTTTCCGGTAGGAAAAATGCAAGACTTTCCTTTTAGTTTATATGTAAGATAGTTTTCTGCAGAAAAATTTGCATTCAACTTCGAAAACTTAAATGATTCATACTGACTTTGTGAGCTTTGGGTCAAGTACTTTAGCTGGAAGAGTATCAAAAGCCTGTTTTGTGTGAGGTTTGGACCATTTAGATTTACATACATGGGAGATGAAGTAATGCAGAATTTGATGCTGGCATTCTATACATCACCATACTTAGATTATTTAAGTTTCAGCCATTTTATGTGTCTTCTCTGGTGTTCAGTTCTATTTTTTGTTTCATTTACTTAGATCTGATTTTCATAATCAAACGTAAGTTCATATTTTTGCAATCAACTTTCACAGATGTAGATCACACAAAATAAAGGAGTGCATGCCTAATTTCTCCCAGAGTCACTTTTCTTGAAAGTAAACATGAAGTTTATAAGGAAAAAAACAACTGAAATTCAACTAAAATCCATCTGGTGGAGTTGTGCTATAAGTTATAAACCTTCTGTGTTTCTAACGGCTATTCCTGTTGCCATTATCTACCTTTGTTCTCATACTACCCTTGACAACAAGGGAAACCAGATTTGTTAACTTTGTGGGTTTTGTCTATTCAGTCCATATTAAAATATTTTTAAACTGTTTTTGAAACTCTGTATTTAAAGCTACAGTTAGAAAGGACACCAGAGCACAGAGGCAAGAACCTTACCAAGACTGACTTTTAGGGTTTTGTACCAACCCACATTCCTACTTTGATTTGCAATCCCTTAAATTTGTTTCAATCTTCAGTTTCAAACAAAATAAAAGGCTGTTTTATTTATTGTGGAATAATTGGAAGCAGCTTTTACTGCACCAGGACTGAGGAACTCCGAAACTCTTAAGATGTTTTTAAACAGATTTCCTCTTTAACTTTAGGTAAGGTACATCAGACTTAGCCTGCTCATTGCAGAGCTGAAAGATGCAGAGCTGAAAGATGCTTGGGAAAGTAAGAAGGTCTGTTGAGTTCAGTACTGGGCAGTTTACAGATAGATGAAGACCAAGCATTTGGGCATTCCTAGTCAACTCCCTGCATTGCATTCCCTGACCACGTTTCCATACCATAAGGCTCAGCCTTTTAGATAGATGACTGTTACACAGTTTGTGTCCCTCAGGCTTGATTTGGCCAATTTTACTTCCATCCAGCCTCCTGCCATTCACAGAGGACATGAGTCGCTGAGTGCAGCTGCATGCCAGTCCGGAGAGGTGGGCTGTAGGGA
>NW_008824049.1:756720-810763 GCF_000699105.1 Pygoscelis adeliae
AAGCTGCCAAAGGAGGAGAGAAGGCTCCTCTTCAGAAAAGTCACTCTCCCCATCCTTCCTGCATCTGTGGTGGGCTGTAGCACCAGTGTGCCTACAGCAAAGACTGACAGATGGAGAGACACTGCCTCCTGTGAAAGTGAGGACCCAGACCCAAGATTTCAAGCTTTCTGAGGTTGGAGAGCTATGAGTTATGCTAATACTGACAACGAAGAAGGAACAGAAAATATAATTCTCTTTTTTCTCAAGCTCCCTTTGTTCACTTTCCACAAACATTCATGCAGTTCAAATTCTACTTTCATGAACATTTACCAAAAGCCGGTTTTAAAATCTTATAAACCAGTATTTGCAGGAAATGAACTTCAGATTTTCTCTGGAACAGCTTGTTCTTATGACCAGGCAAGAAATGGAAATAACATCATTTTACTTACCTGACCATGCACTACTAATACACTTTCAATAAAAGCAGGATATTTTTAGTCTTCAAGAGGAGACCACATTAGTTATTAGTTGTGAATTATTTGCTCCGTTATGTCATACAGCAAGAACCTTGTTTTCCCTCTTCCTCCACCATTTTTGGCTGCAGATATATATATGGAATGAAAGCTACCAATCAATCAGCTGTGAAGCGTGTTATACTTTTAGTCACATCAGATCCCATTTAAGATGGTCTGGAGTATTAAAGCTATTTAAATGCAGGCCAACGCCTGAACAACATAATCCCCTTTGCTTGATAGGAGAGGGCTGGTTAAGTCTGCTGGGAAGACAAACCCAAGCAGGGTGCACGTTCAAGGAAGACAGTGGTGGAAACACGGCAGTTATCCAAGGAGCTTACTTGACCCCTGTGGTCAGTGAGCTGAAGCTTATGCTCCATGTCATAAAATACTCCAGCTTTTCAGCCTGTCATTCAGTAAAGACCCTGAGATCGAAGTGTCTATTATATGTTTGGTTTACTGTCAAAACCGTCTTTCACACTTCCAAGAACTCCAGGGATACATTGTCGTGTTCAATAATTTTTTAGCATTCTTCATGAATAGGGATTTCCTTGCTCAGCCAGAGCTCCTTGTTTGATTAAAAACCTTGGGCTCAACCTCGGACTCAGCTAAGCACATGCAGAAATGAACTCAAAACTGCAGAGAGGAACGCACGTCAAAGCATCGGAGTTTACCTGACAAAAAGAGATGTTCAACTTGAGGAGTGGTGTGAAGACTAGGTAATTAATTTGTGCTTACAAATGCCTTGAAGAAAAAACACTAGTGCCTTTATTGGCCCTGCTTCACCCAAAATTCAATCAAAAGTATCAAAAAGTGGAGCCAAGTTTCAGGTTTGTTGTGAGACCAGGTGAGTTTCAGGTTTCATTACCAAGTTTCAGGCAGCTCTCTAATCTGCAGCCAGCACATCTGAAGGTAAAGCAGGCTGATACCTACAAAGAAAAGCACTTTTCAGTAATAAATGGAAGGGATTATCTTCAGTGCTTCCAGTGAATACAGCTGCTGGATAGTGTTTTATTTGTTCACTTTGTAAGGATAAAAAAAATGAACTTGTCTTGAGCCATTCAGGTTTAAGACAGGCTTTATCTCCCTGGTTGGAGGAAAAGATTAGCACTTATTAGAGCCTAATCTTAATAATATCCATTTATAAATAGGGCTTCAAATTCTCTAAAATATTTAAACATGATGAAATGGAAAGACTTAAGACAGCTGAAGTCTTAAGAGAAAAAAAAAAACACAAAACCCTGAAGATTTATCTATGAAGATTAAAGTAGCTTTCATGGCAAAGCCCTAAGAAAATAAAAGAAAATAAAAGACCAGAAGAAGGAAAACAGCAGCCTTTACTAGTGTCTGTACAAGGCAAATTAAGCTATAGATGTATTAAAATGGCTTAAGAAATTATAAAGACTTAACCATTTAGTTGCTGTTTCATAGCCAAAGACAACGCAACTGTTCTTTGTCTAATCATTTGTCTAGGTGTTTAGAGAGTCTTCGCTTTTCATATAAGTGTTAAAGCATTCAGGTGTATTCAAGTATTAAAAATAGAAATGGCACTTTTCCCCAAACTGTAGGAAGGAGAAAACATAACTCTTGTTCGTATGCAGATATTATAGAGAAGAAGCAAGAGAGTTACTCGCTGATCACAGGGTGAGGCCAGGTGGCAAGTATTGCCTTGAAGACATTCCACATTTTAGCCCCCTGAAATTTCCACCTCTGCCCAGGATCATCCTTCCCTTTTGCTCAAAAGCTTCACCATCATAAGTGAAAATGGTCTCTTATGCCCAAAACTCTGAGGAGCTTGGATATGAAAGGCCTTTTCTTGAAGGCTTTTCAGTAGAGAATTGGTGTGAAGAGCAGGATGGCAAGATAAGCACAGTGGTATCCATTGTTGAGAGGGGTTTGCCATCATGTTTAGTACCAACAATGGCTTTTTCCAAGTGTGTGCATCATGAGATGTAGCCATCAAGCCTGAAGATTACCATGTCAGTACTGTATTCAAACAGATGGACAGCATTTTTTTTCTGGGTAGACAGGGAGTTGGCAGTTCGGTTTTTACGGAAGGATAGGCTGAATTCGGTTTGCTTCTTCTCCTGCCCAGTTACTGGTCTATGATAACACATTTTTAAATGCCCAAGGTTATACAGATATGAGCCTAAACTCACCTTGCATCCATTCCTCTCTTCCTCAGACTCACCGCACTACTTTTCTTAACTGATATCCCAAGACTCTCAATGCTGCTTTTCACACAGCCTTTTGTAAGACTGTTGGCTGCCTTTCCATGACTTGCCGTTAATATGGGTCTCATATAGGTCTTGGCTGGTTTAGGGCAGCATTTATCTAAACTGAACTGAGCAATTCTGATGTTTGAAGTGGTTAGCAACTGCAGCGTTTCAGTTTCTCTCCATTCTGGAATGAGAAAAAACAGGAATCAGGAGATAGTATGTCTAAGATTGTTTTTGTTTACAATAACATGCACGAACTTCCTAGAAAGACTGAAGCTAAGAAATCCTCAACTGAACTTTATATATTGACGTTCCCTTGACATGGTTAGTGAGTGCACCTCAGTTTTGCAGTTTATTTCTGTAATAGCTTTGTAGACCTTCTTGAAAGCCTTGCCAAGGTATTTCTATGTCATCAATATTTTCTTCAAAAATTGGATATAAGAAACAGTAAATGGGCAGTTTATACGTGAATAATGATTAGCTTTAACAGCAATATCAAGTTATTTCCCATTGCCCTAGTAAAAATAGTTCAACTATTTCACATATATAAAAAAAGTGAAAGAATAAGACTTTCTTTCACTTTCACAAAAAGGAATGCAGATCAGTCAAGTTTTACAGCCAGAATGCTAACGTGTCATTTTTTAAAGAACTTGCACTGGAATTGCTTACAAATACGAGGAAATATTGCTTATTTAGCATGTCTGTAGGGGAAAGAGAGAGATGCTTCTCTAGAGAAGAAGATTTTTAATATAATCATTAAAATAATTCTATCTAGCAAAAGTTTGCAATTTTGCTGCTGCTAGGCTTCGCAAGACTGCAGTCCTGCCAACTTTTACTGGACTTTTACTGTTCATTTGTCCCAACTCCTATATATTTAGTAGACTATGTACAAAATGTGATAAGGCTTGGTTTGGTCTGCTTGTATTAAAATCCTTGCGTTGCTAAACCACTGCAATGGCATATTGAAATAAGAAAAATCAAAAGCTCAGATCCTGTTTTTCTGGGCTTGTAGGAATATCAGCTCTTAGAAGCACATGTCATATTGCTATCACTTCTAACTTGCTGAATAACTTTTAACAAGCTGTGCGGAAAGCACTGTGATCAACAGACAAATGTTACTGGAGTCATTGACATTGAAATCGGTGCTAGGTGGGTCAGAAAAGGTGATGGAGGAAAACTGATTTGTGCATCGTCAAAGTCTTTGTTAAAAAAAGAACTTGCCTGATTCCTGTGTTTAAGTTGCTGGGAAACTTCCCATTGTAAAAGATCTTTGTAACTTTTCCTGTTCTATAATTAATTCTTGAATTGTTTGCAGCAGGCCTTCAGAATTCAGAAAGTCTAGAGAAATGACTTTTATTAGTTCTGTACAAGTTTGCAAGATGTAAACTTCGAAAAGATTTCTCTCCTCCAACAATTTAATAACAGATATGCTTAGCTCCCTTTAGGCACATAGCTCCTAGAGCGGTATCTGTATGTCTGGATAAGCTATCTAAATGCAGTGCACAATGGATGGGAGAGGAAAGCATCTCAGGAAGCTGATCTAAAGCACTGATTGTGCAAATGCTTTCATTCTATGCGAGAATTTCTTTCTTGTTCTCATTTTAAGAACTACAAGTGTAAATATATCCACCTCTAAAATATTCTGCTCCATATCGCTCCAAAAAAGGGGAAAACTTCGTCCCTTGATCATGTCAATCAAAGAGATATCAAAGGAACATTTTTGACCTCCCAGCAGACCCTCCTTTCCATAATTAGCAATTTAGATAGATAGAAACATCCTGGGCTCTCCTATTAGCGAGTGGGGGTTCCCCAGTCTCCTTGAGGCTCTGTTTCTGTGCTTTGTTCTGAACTGTCATTGTTGGCCTCTTTTTAAGTGACCACCTTTATTTTTTTCTAATTGCACCTGCTTTGATAATGAATAAGAGATTAAGCCTATGAACTTCAAAAAGAGATGTTTTTTGGGTCCCAGTTATGTTGGGTGATTGCAAACAGTAAGCTAATCAGACTGGGACACCTCTGAGCAGAAATTGAACTGTGATGCTTAGGGAACTTTAGTATCAATATCAATGATCTACTTTCCGTGTTTTTACAGCATGATTTTGGACTTAGGTATCTCAGCTCTGCCTGAATACTGCTAGAGATGCCAAAGGTCTTTACTAGATAGATTTCTTGCTGTGCTTTTCACAGAAAACTATTTACAAAATGCCATAATTGAATGTAATCATTGTAAACACTGGTACCCTACAAATGAGCCCTCTCTCCAAGGAAAATCCTAGTAGAGCCCACAAAAAAGTACTTACTATCTCATAACTATGTAAGGTGGTGGCTGCTACTATATAGGGGGGCTGCTAGCTACATCTGTGTTAAAATTGCAACCTTGGTCATGGCTCCACCAGAATTTTAGACAAAGCAATTAGCGTATGTTAGATATTTGGCTATAAAGAAAGGTGTCTTTATAGTGCAAATGTTGTAGTCTAGTTATTGGACCATTACTGAGAAAAGACAAAATGGAATATCTATCAGGAAATTGCTGACAATACCACAAATAAAGAAGAAAAAGATTCAAGTTGTGTCTAAAAAAATTCAACAAATAAACAAGCAAGCATAAAACAGCTGTTGTATTAAGAAAAAAGAAGAAAAAAAGGAAAAAAAAAAGCTTCACTGGAGTCCTTTTTTGTCCCAAAAAGCAATAGAAATTAATCATCTCTGCTGACATGCCAGAGTTACAGACTAAAACATTAGACCTGCAAGTAAATAAAAGTGAAGATCTTACTGTTAGAAAATTCATGTAAAAATCGTTCCAGCAGAGGAATAAGATCAGAAATTTTCTTCCTATTCCAGCAAGCTGACAAAAGAAAGAATTAGATATCAAGTCACAGTGTGCGTGAATTAATCAATATGGATTTCAAATACATCTTCACGATAGTTGTATTGAGATGAACAGACAATTAATGCATGGGCAAAGAATAAGCTGCTAGAGAAACAGAATTTTTATTCTGAAAATCAAGTTTTCTCATCTTTTTTACACTTAATGAATAAAACTAGTACTTAACTATTAATAATTAGATTGTAATTTCAGGAAATTACATCTTTCTAGATTTATGCAATTTTTCCATCTCTCTTCCACTTTGTGATCTAACAGGCTTTTTCAGCATTCCCCAAAAAAGCATGAAACCGACATATTCAAAGGAAAGGAAAAAATTACCTAATGTTAATCATTACTGTGAACTTTGTTTTTTCATAAACTATTAAATGTCCTTGGCATTAGAAAATACCACAGTGGAATGTAATGTCACAACATTAACAATTCCATTTTCCTTACCAATTAAGCTGACCTTACCTGCCTTTATTATTTATTTCAACAAGAAAAATATGAACATATAATGTGTATCATAGTTAAACTACTATTGCACATCTCTCAAGTTGATGTAAAGTTGACTGCTTTTGTGTTACGTGTTGGGGCTTATTCAGCTTTTGCTCAGTAGCAAACTACTACTTAAGGTACAATTACTGATATTACATTCTTCATACAGTTCCTTGCTTCCGTAGAGACCTACATAGTTCTCTGAATGCCTATCATTATGCGAGACTTTCCATAACTCATTTCTGAAGACACTCCAATAAAAATACCGATTGTGTAATCATTAAAAACAGGAATTTCTCTTCTTTTTATGGCATCCATTTGCACCTCCTACAAATGATCTGTCATTGATTCAAACCCATAATTTAACAAGTACCTTAGTTTTAACATTTTAAATCCAACAAAGATCATAAAACAGTAGAATTTTTTTTTTCATTAAAGGCATATTGTTAAAAATGGTAGTGTGAAAGGGTGTGGGGAATTTCCTGTTTCCCCCTCAGCACCCATTTGCTGATTACCATCATACGGTGCTGTAATAAGGTCCCAAAAACACTGCCTTATAGTAGCAAAATAAAGAAATGAAATGTGATTACTATTCCCCAGTTCAGCAGTGCCAAACACTACTACAGTAGTAGTCTCTGGATGACGAACAAGGAAAGCTGGAATAAGGAATTAGGATTCTTTCTGAAAAATATTCCAATAAAAGTACTTGTTTGCTTTAATACTTAATTTTATTCAGAGACAGTGAAAAATCTTAGCAAAAGGAGTGCTGTGAGAAGGAAGAGTAGCTGAAGATCAGTTAAATCTGATACAGTAAAGAAAATAACCTAATAGACTTCTGCTATATTCTGATACGGGAGCCTATGATTTGTTCTTTTGTAAGAATAAGTAACTTCTCCACTGAATGAAGAAATAACTTTTATTTTTCCCTTTTTTAAATCAACTACCCAAGATACATCTTTGGGTCATGAAGATCAGGCTGTATTTCTCCCTTGTAAGTTGGAAGTATGGTCAAGAGTCAGAATCTGCCACCACAGGCCACTGTCCCGTCGTTCTTGTTGTGTAGTTCATTGTGCAGCAAAGAATAGTGACACAGCTTAGTAAAATACGTTGTTAAATCACAAGTTAAAGACAACTGAGCAATTACAAGGAAGAAAGTCTACCTCAGTCTTTATATGGATGCTATGTAATATACGTTTTCTTTAGGGACCTAGCACAAATAATCATTGATAGTAATTGGCTTGAAATAGCGGGTGGTTTTAACTTCTTCCACTCAAGACATGGCATTTCATTTTAAAACTTATGCACAGGGCATATTGTAACTATATTCTGTTTTAACTGTAGTTATTTCTTCCCCTGCAGGCATTGGGCAAATGGAAGACTTAAAATGGCCCATTTAAGTCACAATGGATATCATAGAATCATTAAGGTTGGAAAAGACCCCTAAGATCACAGAGTCCAACCGTCAACCCAACACCACCATGCCCACTAAACCATGTCCCTAAGCGCCTCATCTACACATCTTTTAAATACTTCCAGGGATGGTGACTCATCCACCTCCCTGGGCAGCCTGTTCCAATGTTTAACCACTCTTTCAGTAAAGAAATTTTTCCTCATGTCCAAAATATGCTCAAGAACAGTGGTTTACAACTGAAAATATGCTGGTTAAGAATTAAAATCTGATACTGGCAAACTCCATCATAAAAATAAAGTCAAGTTATCTCCAATTCCCTATTAGCATCCTTGCTAGATGTAGTAAATCACTTTTTCTGTGTTAAAACAAGTTCACAAGCAGCTTAAGGACTAGAAAACTAGAGCAGAAATTAACTTAAAGGCAAAATTAACTTAAATGCAAAATTAACATTCCCAAGGTGTAATACAAAAGCAGTGCCAACTGTCAGGGCCCAGCAGTCCAGGGCTTACTGGTGGTGTGCAGTGAAGGACTATTCACATTCTTTGCTCCCAGTCTGCAATATTCAGGAGTCAAGCAAGCAGGGTTCTCGGTATGCACAGAGCAGAGGTTCTTGTCTTCACGGGGATGGGTTGCAATGAGTCCAGGAGGAACTGGATCTTCCGCTTACCAAAACCAATGGAAAAATTCCCATTAAATTACGAGAAGCAAGATGACAGCTTGATACCATGGACATCCTCATGACTTCTTTATGTTAAGCCTTTGATTTTTACATAGTGAAAAACAACAAAAGATAATGGAAAGAAGTACAATACCAAAATATATTACTCAACTGAGGACTTATTTCTACCTCTTCTTGAATTCCAGTAAGCCAGTCTCAAATCAGCTGAACTGTAATACCTTTTTTCTACCGCTTCTACAGCTATACCTGATGCAGAAATGTTAAGAATAAGCTGAACTCCTTCTCTTTTGTGGCTGATGCAAAATCTGATAGTTCTCATGATTGTCAGAGAAACGGCTAGAATAAAGGCAAAAAGTTATGTCTAGTAATTGGTAAGTGATTAAGGCAATAATTAATATTTTATATACGTGGAGAATGCCACTTATATTAAAATGCCAGTTCTCATTCTCTGGGAAAAATGCTGCATTGATACCTCACAGTCACGGAGAACTCTTTCTTACTCAAGCTGCTTATGAGCAGCCTCTGTGCTGACACTTTCACTCTCCGGGGCAGTGGCACTCACCAGAACAAGCCTAACCAGACCAAAGTCAGCACTCAGAATGATTTTTTTTTTTTTTTATTTGCCCAGAAGACGACTTGTAACAAAATTTGCAAACTTCTCCTATGAAAAAATCACAACGGTATCAACCATTATCTTTTAAATAAAATCTAAAAGCAGGTACCACATGGAGTCTGTCTACAGAAGTCTGTCACTGCTATCAGAAGAAAAAATTTCTTTGCTTGTGTGAGCAGAAGTGTTGATATGTGTGAAAATAATTTGTGTTCATGGCAAGAATGTGTGATACATGGTGGTACGTATCCTTTTAGAGAAGTAGACTATTGTTTTTGTGTTACTAGCGCACCATCCTTCAGAGTTTAAAACCCTTTATAGTTAAAATCTCCTTGCTAAGAGTCAAATTTCAGGTTGCAGTAATGGCCAGGTACATGTTTATATGTCATTTACAAGACAGGGACTTTTTGCTTGGTCAGTTCCCAATATCGCAACTCCTTAAGGTTTAGAAAATACGATTCTATATAACAGTATTAAGAAATGCTTCTAACGGCTGAGAATCTAAAGTAGATCACTGATGTTTTCAGAGCAGCTTAGCAGCTTTCCCATCCTTTACAGAATAGCCGTTCATGTGAACAGGCTACAGTGGTGCTGACTTCCAATTCCACTGAGCAAAGTCTTGAATCTGTCATGGATCACAAATTCATTGTAAAACAAACATTTAGGACATAGGGGAAAGTGGGGAATAACTGGCAAAAAATGATTCTGCAAAAGCTGTAGAGAATTTACCATCTGTTTTGTTTCCTATCCAGGTACTTCTGGGCTCTGAACAAGCTTTTGTGTCTTGGAAATTCACCAGTTTTATAGCCGTCTGAAAAAATTCCTCGTTGCTATGGCAATACCATTCTTTCACGATGAATCCTTCTTGAAGGTAGAGGACATTGGCAAGATTAAATGTAAATCTTTTTTTTTTTTTTTTGGTGGTGTGACAGATAAAAGTGCCTGGAACCAGGAGAATTCCTCACCCCCAAAACAAATGTTACTAGTACCATCTTCATTTGAACAACATAAAGCAGCTGTGTAATAGCGTTGTTAGCCATCCACAAAACGCATCCATAATCCCTTGAAACTCATGGTACAGTACCACCGATGCTGCTTTGTGAATGAATTGCAGTGTTCTCAATGTTGCCTTTATGCCTGGATGTCTGTTTTAATGAAACAGAAAGTTGAGAGAGACCAATAATGATCTCCCCTTCCAAACAGCCCGTTAGTGCGATCTTTGTAAAGGTGATAGGTAAGGAAATTAGAAGTCTGTGAAAACTGGCAACATCCTTGTCAGGTTCACACACAAGAGGATGCCTTGTCATTTTATGGCAAACCACAGTAGGTGGAAGCTACCTGCAGATACAGGCAAAGTAATGAAGGCTGAAGAGTCTGTGAAAAGAATGTGATAGCAAAGCTCTCTCTTCCTCCCTCCTCACCTCTCCCCCCCCCCCTTTTTTTTCATGTACTCTGCCTGCATACCAACACACCTCTAGCTAAAAGTATCCCAGATCTGATCCTCAAGATGAGCAGCACAACAGAAAGACAGACATGGTAACACTTCATATCCTGCCCCCCACTCAGAGCCCTCCTATAAATACAATCTGATGGCTACTGAAGCCGCTATCGACCCTGCTTGTGTAGAGTGGAAAATAAAATGAAGCCACCCCTTCAGCATTAAGACCTAATCTATCCTTCTGCAACTCAGACACGTGCAGTGATTTACGACCAAATTCATTCCGCCCCTAAAATGCACTTAACATCACAAACAGGCTCAGGGACTACTCAAATAAATTAAAACACAGCTCAGCATAAGCATGGCAAATCTGTCTGTTAACCTCATGATTTTCTTCAAAGGGTAATACCAAATATAATTAATTTCAAAACCAAAACATGAAAAAAAGCAATTTAAAGATAGCGTACCAATGAGATCTTTTGGTTCTCTAATAAATTGATGCCAGGAGCTGAAAATATAAAGTGTTTGCCTGATTGCTTTTCAGTGTGGGTAGCATGTTAGAGATACAGGTGGGTTTTTTAAGTCACTTGTGTGATTTGACTGTCATTACTGAGAGTACTCATATTTTGAAATCTTTAACTTATTGATTCAATATTTGATTCTAATTTTTATTTTTGAAGCCTGAAGCAACTGCAGTTCCAAAGCATCTCTAGTGATGTCACTAGCATTACAGCTAAGCTGCATTATGCCAGTCAATCAGTAGTTCAGTTTATTACAGCTTATTTTTTCCTCTCTTAAGTTCCATACTCATTCTATTCTTCTGATGTTGTCATTTTTACAACCTTTGCAGTATATGAAATTCATTTAGTGTTGCGGCCGCTTACTGTCAGTGCTCTGCTCGTGCCGTGTTCTATCAATAGGCACCCTGAAAAGAGACCTTTCTGCCAGTGACTGACTGCAGGACACTTGGCAGCAGTCAGAGAGATGGTGTTTAATGCAACTTGTCTGTTTAAGTATTTCTGACGGTGGGAGAAGAAGTTGTAATAGCTAGTTGTCCTGGTTTCAGCAGGGATAGAGTTAATTTCCTTCCTAGTAGCTGGTACAGTGCTGTGTTTTGGATTTAGGACAAGAACAAAGTTGATAGCACACTGATGTTTTAGTTGTTGCTAGGTGATGCTTACACTAGCCAAGGACTTTTCAGCTTCCCATGCTCTACCTACCGAGAAGGCTGCAGATGCACAAGAAGCTGGGAGGGGGCACAGCCAAACTGGCCAAAGGGACATTCCATACCATGTGACGTCATGCTCAGTACATAAACTGGGGGAAGCTGGCCGGGGGGGCCGCTGCTCGGGGACTGGCTGGGCATCGTTTGGCGGGTGGTGAGCAGTTGCACTGTGCATCACTTGCTTTGTGTATTATTAGTATTATTACTACTATGTTATTATTCTTATTGTTATTATTATTCTATTTCAATTATTAAACTGTTTTTATCTCAACCCATGAGTTTTTCTCACTTGTGCTCTTCCAATTCTCTCCCCCATCCCACCGGGGGGGAATGTGAGTGAGCAGCTGCGTGGCGCTCAGTTGCGAGCGGCTGTGTGGTGCTCAGTTGCCGACAGGTTAAACCACGACACTAGTAATCACCTGCCTCAATGAAAAGACTTGCATCGTAGACATTTGGTCTATGAATACATGATAAAATACCAGGCTATCCTTTGGTAAGGTAATATTTTTGAGAGTCCAGAAAGTGTTTCAAAGCAGCATTAAATATGCTGCAGACTTTTTATCCTAAGTGCAAATCAGTGACTGTACTTAAGATTGTATTAGAATGATAAAAAGTAATTAAAATAGACTTATTACCTTTCTAAGTTTTGAGATGCAAATACTCCTGCTTTTAAAAACATGAATTCATCTTTTCCATAAAGGTTGCACACACTTAAAAAGTATTATCAAAAACTGTAGAATTGCCTTTTGACGTATTTTTTTAATCTTTCACTGTCTTACTTTTCTGAAACAAGACAGTTGAAAATACTCGTTAGGGAAGGTTGAGAAGAGAATGGAGCTACAGCCAATTTCTGACAAAGGACCAGAATTTGACACCAGAAATCTCTTGTGATAGTAACGAATGTTTCATTCCCCCAGTAATTTTAGCAAGGAGCTCATGGGTAAAGGTTGTACACACAGTAACCCTGGATGTCAGATTGTAACTGCACATGTGGCCATAACCCCTTCACAGGGACCAAAAGTCCTTCGTTTGAGATGTTCTGGGTAGCTACAGCTTCCCCGTGCAAGCCGGAAGGGAACAAATGCAGCACAGCAGTCAAGGACTAAGGTCTCCCGCCATCACCTGCCCGGTCCCACTGTCAGCAAGGCTGTAGCTGAAAGGTGCCTGCAGAGCAAAAAACGCATTCGTACTAGGCATCAGGAAATCCTCACCTAAGGATTTGATTTTGCCTGTATTGAAGCCAATGGCAAAAGTTCTGACTTCCAAGATGTAGGATCAAGCTTTAGACAACTTGTATTTGATTCCAGGTGCTTTTTGGTTTGCTTCTTTAACAGTGTATTCAGCAGAATCATCTACATAATCAGTGTGTCTCTGAAGTCAAAGGTGATCGTTTTGACAGGTATCTTTAACATACATTTAAATGAATCCATTTCTTTTAGAGTAATTTGCTACATTGATTTGTGGTTGTTACCATGTAAAAAATTCTTTAAAATAATAATCTACTCCAATTTACACCAGTAGCAGGGAATCCATACCTTTGTTACACAGTATAGACAACAGCAAATCAGGAGATACTCACCATCAGTGTTTCCTTAGCGTCAAAAAGCTTGTTTTAAGTGCCTGTCCCTCTAACCCCCACTGCCCCATTTCAAGAACCAGAGCAGCACCAAGAAGGGCGAAGAGCCTGATGGAGATCCACCGCCAGCTGCACAGCACTCGGCATTGCAGGGACGGAGTTAGTCTCCAAGCCAGGGACATGGCAATAACAGCGAAAGCAGAGCTTTGCTATTAAGCAGTTGTCATTATAGCACAGTTTATTGCACTTTTCCCCCTCCAGATCATTGAAACCAATTAAATTATTGAAATCAAGAAAGTGACTTATCTTCAGAGTACTACACTTGTCTGAGAAAATTAGATAAAACAGTACTGACTTTTCTGAAGTTTTATTGCTCGGTGTCTTTAGCTCATATGTAAGGCAGTTGTCTACATCTTTTGGGAGCGTTATCTGTGACCTGTAACAGGACTTTGTGTATATCAGCCCCTAAACTAAACTTCTGCATCTGAATGGATGTCAGATCTAATCATGCAAAAATCCATATAAATGAAAGTTACAATTCATATTTGTGGCTTTCTTACAAGTAATACTTGGCTTAAGGTAACATATTTCTTTAAATGCCCCACTCACAGACACAATGAAAATTGTTTCACAATTTAGAAGAGAGGGTTTCTTCCCTCCTGAGAAACAAGTTCGATGATTGACTTGTTTACCCTATTTGAGCAGCAAATGCTATATACACAAATGTTGTATCACTCTTACGCGCAACACCAAGCCCGTACATTATTTTAATTATTGTGAAATATTCTGTTGCAAGTAGAGAGTGGCTCTCATGGCAAATATGAACCTGGATTTTCAATTGTGTAGTACCTCCATCCAGAATTAAGATGACTAAAGGTACTGGTATAAATCTGACCTTAAGTAGCATTTAAAGACTAAGAATTTTTTCACTGAAGCTTGGAAGCCCAAGTCAAACTTTCCTTTAGAAATGCTAGTTTCAGGTATTGACTCAGAAGTACACTTCAAAAGGATCACCAACATCCACGCACCCTTTTCCTCCATTCAAAGAACTGCCATAGCGTATTTATTTTCTTTTATGGGCATCTTATTTATCACTGGACAAGCACTATACAAAGAAATAGGATATCTCTAATGCGTTAACCTAGAGTATAAACTTCAATCGCATTAGGGAGCTGAAGGCAGGGATTTTAGAAGCAGCTCACTTCAGCTCTTTTGAGAATCCTACACCAAACCCGTAATTCTGTTTATCACCTGCACTGTCCTAAAGGCATAATCTGAAAAGGAATAAAACCAATGGGACTCTTCCCATTTACTTTAATGGGCTTTGGATCAGTGCCCAAACATGTAAAGTTTGAGAGATAAATATATATTTAAATCAGTCAAGTTTTCCAAAACAGTTTCTATCGAGATCAATAGTGGAATTACTGGTCTTGAGATGATGCCCACACTTACCACTCTGCTGTACTGCTGAAATCTTAAGCAAAAATAACCTGGATTTAGGCAGTGGTAATACCAAACACAATTTAAAATATTTAGCTTTCTTGTGTTAATAGCTGCCACTAACTACTGTTGCAACACTGTCTCATGTGAATAACCATCACTAATACATTGACTGTTCCCAAAAGCCGTTTAAAGGATTAATGTATACGACTACCTGGAAAACAGTATCACACCTCCCCACCGTTCGGTTTTACAGTAGGTTTGCCTTGAAAAATAAAGACTAAATCAAGGACACAGCTAAGCTTATCATGAAAAACAATTTGATTAATGCACCAAGGCCCACAACAGGCATGTGTCAGCTTTGTACCAAGAGGCTGCTGTCCTGAACCGAGCAGTGTTAGCTGGGCTGCCGGCTCTGCCTTCGGTAAGAAATTAATGGAGGGAACAATGTTTTGGTTTAATGGGATAATGAGACCTTAAGAAATACTCACTTCTATCCCAATTTACCTGACATTTTTGTTTACCTTGCAACCACTTTTGAAACGGAGTTCAGAGTTTTGTATTTGAAACCAATATATTACACAGGGTTCATGATGATCTTGTCCTGTGTGGTTCCATGAGGAATTGCTCTGTCCCATGTCCCTTTCCTTTCTTCCCGTAGGAAAGGAACACAGAAGCAACTTCTGTGATCCTCCTTAGTCAGCACAGGGGCTGCAATTCAGCCTCAGCCTTTACCCAGGGCACACTGTGCAAATGCAAAAAAAAAAAGCCTCAACCTATCACTAGCTGAACAGGCGTACGTGAACAAAACAGCTTTAGCCTAAAAGCAATCTACTCTAAACCGGAGAAATATTGTGACATTAAAAGCACTGGAAATATATGATAGAACTTCTAGAAAGCTTTTAATCTGGATGAGTCTGAGATAAGGCTATCGTCACTTATGGGAGTCGTCACAAGCGTGTTTCAACTCAGTAATGTATTATCCAGTCTGTGTGTGCTGTATCTATACAAAAAACATTATTTGTTGCCGTTTTACAAACATTCATTGTCATTCTGCGTATTTTAAATTCAAGCTTGCTCAAGCTTTAAAGGAAGAGAATGCCATAAATAATGTTTTGGAAACTTCTGAGATTAACCAAAAAAGCTTTTCTGTAGATAAAGGTGACACTAGTTTAAAGTCCAATATATTGCCATCTCCTAGGACTAGAAGCAGGTGTTGTGGGAGGGCAGGAATCTTCTTTGTTCAAGAGTATAGAGATTTAATTTCAAGCCCTGAGGACAGAAATAAACAAGCCTAAGTCATTAGTACAGCAAAGCTGTCGCCCATTTGCGCCTCAGACCTGCATAGCTCTGATCTGGGGCAGATGTGCAACAATTGCTTTCCATTTCTGGGAGGCAAGAAAGGGCATTGCTACAGCAGATCAATTTTTAAAAATTGGCCTCTGCTTGAAACTCCTCAGGTTTGAAATTAAGTTTAACTGATATGAAGAAGAAAATGTTTAGTGTGAGCATCAAGCAGTCAAAAGGGAAAGTACCCTCTGCTCCCGCTGTGCTGGCAGATATATCTTTCTGTCACCCTTCATAATAATCATCTCTCTGCCTTTTCACACCTTCTAACCTGCAGCGGTCAGCCAAAGCCTATCTGCTTCTACCCTGCAGTTAAGACCCTCCTATCGATCTTTGCCATACTGCTTACAAACCTACCTACATACTCATATGTAAGAACTGCTTGTTTTATTTCACTATGCCATTTGATTATTTTAATTATCTAACTTAGAATTAGAGTTTCTCAGAGCAAGGATAATTTTTCACCGCTTAGAAAGCATCAAGCATCTAGTATGCGTGTAATTGAGGTCCTAAAGTCATTAAGGCAATAATACAGGAGAGCTGCAAAAAATTATCAGAGAAAACACAGACAGAAGAGATGAGATACAGTTCTGGCAAAGAAAAAAAAACACCACCAAACCCAAAATTTAAAGTCTATTCTTCAAGTCTTTGCCTTAATTACTTAACTCTCCTCAGCTTGCTTTACTTCATGAAGTTGTCCACTGATTCTTACATCCATGCCACTAGGTGCTAAATTGGCTCTGACTTAATGAACATATATTTGATATTACCCATTATAGTGCTACTATGCAACTATGTTCTTTTAGGAGGAGATTTTATTTACTTTAAAATTTACATGATACTGAAAAAGACAAGTTTTGACCTTGTAAACGATTACGCACTCGAGATTTATTTTTTTAAAAGCATATGTAAAACTGAATAGTCCTACTGAATTGAGTGTGACTAACGTCTCAAATCTTTGCAGGATTTGGTCTGGAAAATTACACATGCAAATTATTCCACAACAGGATATTTTGCAGATTAACTTAAACTTGAGGATGAGCCAAAATACTAACATTATTTCAGTAAGATATGTAAATTGGTTGGAGTGAAGTCCATTTAATAGTGAGAAAATATTTTCCAGTAGAAGTGATAAGACAAACACTCAACCATATACTGCAGAGAGCAGTATTTCCTGAGCAGAAGCTGCACCTGAGGTTGGAAACCAGCTCGTCGTTTTCTTCCTATAATCTGACCTTGCTCCTTAATGAATAGCAAAGCTCCTGGCAGAGAAAGAATTAGGGCTTGAGTTTTTAGAAAAAATACCTCTTAAAACATTTCCGTCAGTTTAGGCAAGCACTTGAATAGTCAGTTACTTTTCCCAAATTTATCCAGAACAGGTATTAAGCTAGAAAATGTAGGAAATTAGGTTGTCTACAGAAATTTCTTACCCTTCAGACTCAAAAAGGAGATTAGTGTAAAACAATGTCAGAATATTGGGGGGGCGGTTCATATCCAAAGAAACATGAAATTTTTTTTTCATTTTTTAGTCCAAGGGAAAAAGAGCCATGATTGCCATGATTAATATTTTGACACCACCTAATCCAATCAAGCATCCAGCTCAGCTGCTAATTGTCATTTGCATATGGCTTCACAGATACAAAGGAATGTCTGGTAGAAGTGTGAGATCAAGTTCGGGGTCAGTACTTACTTAATCTGAATTAATGAATATCAGACCTTAGGAACACACATACTTCAGAAAAAAATTGCTGCAAACATCAAATTCTTCTCTGGCCTCACACTTTTATTCCTCTTTTTTCACACTTGCATTCCTGTTTTTAGGGTTAGAACATGAAACTCTTACAGAAAACCTTAGATTTGGAAGAGGGTAAATAACTGACGAATAACTTGACTAGACCCAAACTATTTGGTGTCAATCAGATCTGGATTTGATCACTCTCAGTTTTAAAACACTCGAAGAACATCCAAATACCTAGAAACTTCAGCTGGACTTCAGTCAGAAAAATGATTCAAAACAGACAAAAAAAGCATAAAAATAACACCGTTGATTTCAGTTACTTTGATGAAAAACACAGGACAAGCTAGAGAGATGGGATCCTAGTTAAGGTCCAAGCGCTGTGTAAGGACGGGATCCCAAGTAAAGGCTGAAAATGTTGCCCCTAAGAAAAAAGGGAGTGCATTGTCAAAACTAATAGCATGTAGCAAAGGCAGTTTCACTCTGTATATGGCATTCTTTATACACACCTTCCTTTGTAAGAGGGGGGTTATTTTTCTTCCAGCTTTGCTTACTTCTTATTTCTTTTTTTCTTGCCTTCACTGCACACTCGCTCACAGAGTTGCCTTGCTCTTTGTTCATGATCATGAATTTCTTTTGGGAACAGGCTTTTCTCATCAAATACAGCTTTCAAGGCTACAAAACAGGAGTGAACTCCACATCAAAATCAGTTATATATTTGGTGAAGTACACCGTGAAAATCAGGCTGCTGGAAGAGGAAAAATATGAAAGAAGCAGACCTCAAGCACTATGCTTCACAGAGAACAACACTGAATTTTCTGCTTCCACTTCTACTGACAAGTTTAGCTTTTTGGTAATTCTTCTCCCAGTTCCCTAACTGGGAACCAAGGCTTGTTCACTCCTGAGGACTGCGCTGTACCCATCTCTCCCTTGCACCCTTTGAGTTCATTGGCCAGGTCTAACAAACCTGATGGAAGAGTGAAGATCTCAGGGAACTTAATTCCTATGAAACAGGAAAACAGATGGACTGGATGGAGGAGAAAAAGCCTTTCCCTTGGAGAGGTACGGCAAGGTAACTTTGGTGCCAGTAAAAGAGCAGGAGAGGACAGCCCTTCTTTGGAGATGCCCCCATTCCGGGGAAATCCTCAGCCAGAGCCAGCACCTTGTTGGGCACTGAAGTCAAACCTAGTCGATATCAAGAGAGAAATCCCTGGGAATGTGCCTTCACTGGTGCTTTTGTAACTGCTTATTATATTTTATTTCTTCCCCATTTAAGTCTCTGTATTAAAAACTAGCCGGAGATCCTGAAACAACCAAAGGGAGAGGCCTCCCTCCCTGTACATGCTGCCCATGCCAAAACCCGTCCAGTGTTGAGCAGAACTTTGCTTTTTACTTTTTCACAGAAGCAGTTAATCACTGCTCGACTCAGGGAGACTAGACTGGCTTTTTTTTTTTTCCTTCTCCAAATCTCCATTCTTTTAATCTATTATAACTTCTATCCTGACATTCAGGGGCGAAAAAAAAAATCAAATTATCCTCTATTGAAACAAGAGCATTAATACTGTTCACTGAACATCTGCATGACTGAGCAGGTTTACCCTGCGACCATTTATTTACATATATACAGCAGGCTGATCTTCAGGGATTCCTCCAGTCCCAGATTAAGGACAGGAGTCTTTCTTCTCATGTGTATATATCTCTCTCACTAAAGTCAGACTAGTTCATGAATAAAAATTAAATGATATTCACTGAGCTGTTATTATGACACCTGATAGTATCTCATTTGAGCAGTGTAGGCTGGAAGTCTGTACTACTTTCTTTGGGAAAGAGGCCTGAGGAATTAACTTGTTAAGAATTTCATACACTTGTATATTGTTAACAAGACGATGAGTGTTAGCTCATCGGAACATAGATGAGCTGCAGAGATCAAAATTGCTGCAACCATTTAAGATGAAAGTTCACTTGCCTTTAACAAGGTATGAATCCAGTACGTAAAGACTGATTTTTATTCCCAAGTGATTGTTAACAGTGTAGAGACCATTAAAAAAAAACCCAAAATCGAAGGTACACAATACTCACTGAGCCCTGCTCATTACTGCTTATGCAGAAAACGATACCTTTTGTGCACAGTAGGAAACCAAGAAGCAAAAAATTCAAGACAAGTTTTTGTCCAAACTGTAGAATCTCACCTTACAGCTGTAATTACAGGTACTTAGCTCTTGGGAAAGCTACAGGAGTTTATCTATTGATTTCAGTAAGCTTAGGATGAAACTTGCAATGATTTAAAGGATTAGAATTGTAAAGATGTAAGCTGCATTTCTGGCTTCAGTTAATTAAGAGATACATTAAATTAAAAAAAAAAGCTAATTAATACATTACCAGGGTTTAATACTTAATTGGTGTATTTCAGATACAAGAAAGCAATTTAAACACACACTTAAATGTGAACAGTTTTGACTAGGAATTGTTAAAGTTAGCTGCAAAAAGAATCTGATACCAATTTACTGATACCCTTATCCAAAAGGCAGCAGAGTGCTGCTCTTGGCTTTAATGAGAGATGGTTCAAAGCCTCAAACAACAAACCAGTTCACAGGGCCTGTGTCTACAGTACAGCCATTGCAGGAAAAATTCTTAATAATCAGTGTGCTTGAGGTATAACTGTGTCCACAATACATTAAAAATACTCAGTAGCACAAACTGGACAGACGTGACAGAGGTTTGTATTAACAATCCAGCTGTTTTCTCTATATAGTGGTCACTGAGAAGCCAAGTCCACTTAGAAATAAAATACAGATTTACTAACAGCTGTGCTTATTTAGTTTGATAACGGTGGTATTCACACATAGCAATTACACTTCATGCAAGTTTTGCTTTTAAAATTGCACTGCCCACACTATTTTTATGGCATTATCTCTCATTTAGCTCTCATTTTGAGCAACCCACAGTGATGCAGAAAGTGCAAGACTTATTTTTCTTTTGCTTGATGAGGACGAGCTTTGGATAGTTAGAGCTAAAATAGTGGGAAAGTTCTGAAATGCTGGAATCGTCTATATTAAAAGCACAGTATTTTACACTTTGCCTTTCACGGGAAAAGCAGAGAGAGGTGGGGAGAGACGGGGAGTGAGAGAGACACCGCTAATGAAATCCCTACTGAGAAATAACATCCCCTGGTCAGATGAAAACAGGCACCTGATTAAAAAAACTAAAGCTCATATCACAATTAATTCAGCTTCAAAGTATTTAATTTAGAGATTGCACATTTGGCCTTGCTGAGTCAGCTGCAAAGCATCTAACACAATCAAGTTCTTTCACCTCATTTCTTTCCACAAGCTTAGCTATTGACCTTTGCTATCCATCTTACCGAAAGCTGATAGTGTCTCTCAGAAGAGCACCAAATACTGGCCTTCGAATAGCTGATATTTGTCTCTACAAACCACAATCAATTGAATTCTATAATATGCATTGTTATAAGTGTCATATATCCTTCATACCATAGTCAGATCGTTAGCTATCAGGTTTTGAGATGAGGTTTTCTAAAGAATAGGGAGAAACTGCAAAGCAAATTGCAAAGCCATCAGAAAGCCTCATCAAGGATGCAAAGACACTAATGAATGCACAAGTCAACTTCTTTAATGAATCAAATTAAGCAGTTATACAAACTTTGCCAAGAGCCAGCTTGAATTGAACAGTGGAAAGGTGTCTCTGAACCAAGACGATGCCTAGATAGCAAACACCTATTTTAAGGAGACTGATACAGCTGACATTTTATTGGGACTTTGTTTCCTTGTTTAGTAGGAACACCAAAAGCAGAATGTTGTGTCTGAAGGTGCTTGGCAAAGACAGAGAACAGAAGTAATTGGGTTTTTCCAGCCTCCTTTTTAGTACTGTGTTTACTTTCAAAACATTTCCAACTTTGTTCTGTTTCATCAAAAGTTTCTTGTTAATGACCAATTAAGCCATCAGCAGGCACTTACACATTCAGCGTTGGTCAGGGAAATGAGTTGTCTGATGCTGCTGGGTCTTGACTGTAACTACACTGAAGAGAAAATTATTTCTCAAGTTAGCTGAAGCAGCCTCTTGCCCAGCTTTCATTCTCCCATATTCAGTCATTTGACAGTTGAATGAAGCTTATGTTTTCCAAATGGACTGAGGGAAGTCTCTCATCTTATTAAACATCATACCTGGGCAGAAATCATCTGGTACAATATCCAAATATCATTTCACTCTCATACTCTTGGATTTATCTTTTAAAAATCTGTACACAAATTAAAATCCTTTTTCTTCGGTCAAACAAATTCAGAAGTCAGTATTTCAGACTCATTTTTTCAATTAACCTGTAAAGCCTGATCCAGTGCCTGATGAAAGAAGTTCTGATTTTTCCAATCAAATTTAGTGGGTTATGGAACATGCCCTTACAAAGTAAGAAGTTGTTGAGATAGGATTATATGCTGCTAAGCAATAAATCTTGGAGTTCTCTATTACCTTCATCTCATTTTAGCACAGATGGTAAAAGCTAGTGACCTTTATTTTTTGCCTTTCTGTGCTGAGAGCTGGAGTAATGAGAATATAATGGAGGTCTACTTATTTTCCAACAGGCTAGGAAGACTCAGATTTTCAGAGCACCACTCCTCTGTCTTTTCCCTAAAGTATTTCTCAGGGAGAAGAGCAAAGTCAGACTCATTTGTGCCCTCCATCTCCTTGAGGGCTCCAATTTTCAATGACTTAAACACAGCTTAAAAATCCAGTTTTACTGAAAAACCAAATGCAATTGTGCTTCTGTAAGTTAACTTTTCTCATCTAATCTTCATAATATTACTCGACCAGGCAGACAATATCGTTACAGGCAAAAAAATGTTCAGGACGTCTAAACAGATGTGTAGGATAAAAAAATTATTATTATTTGCTCCTTAAGATAGAGTCAATTCTTTACTATCTTTTAGGGGGGAAAAAAGTTACCTTTCTTTCCTAAACACGGCTTCCACATCAGATAAAAAGCCAAAACTCTGCCTGCCCTAGATGGGATCCTTCCTAAATGAGATGAACGCAGCTAATACAGTAAGTGCTGGGAAATTGGGCCAGCCTCTTGAAGATAACTAATAGTGTTAATTACTACTTCGTTTTGTGAAAACAAGTCTGTACCAAGAAATCAGGTTCTATGTTTCATTTGTTGCTGAAATATTTTTATGTCATTTGAAACAATGATACTAAGAGATCCAGTTGGGCCCATATCAAAAGCAAAAATGTCTGTGGCACAGCTGAAATAGATCTTTACCTGGCTGCAAGTCACAACACCCATGGGCTCCCCAGACACGGCGAACTGAATGCAAGCATCTGCCTCAAGGTCAGGCTCACGGGAGGAATCTGTACCTATCGATCCGGGGAGCAATTATGTACCGTTTGCTCGTCAATGTCTACATTTAGATGTTGCACATGCTGTCCCCTTCAATCTTTTTCTTAGCTATAGAACTGTAAGGTTCATCCATATTTGAAAAGCATTTGGGCGGGGATATTTTTTATATACATACATTTTATATATTTATTTAAAAATATTTATATAGTTACATATGTATATATGTACGTAAATATGGCATGAAGCAGACCTTTAGGGAAGAATGCAGAATAAAAGTTTTATTGCCTGCCAGCTAAGTAGTAAGATTTAAGCAGCCACAAGAACACTTAAGTGGTGCTCTGCTTTTAGATAGATACCTTTTATAACATGGCTGAAGAAAGAGGTTTGAAACTATAACTATCCTTCAGTAGGAAGGCTCTTATTCTTTTGTTCTATCCATTCTGAAAAGACAAATTAAAAACCAACCCCAGAATATTCTTAGAATGTGGTTAGATATACATGTAACTACAGAAATTATATCAAAATAGCAGTTTACCACTTCACTACTTCATGTTGTTTTGGCATTTAAACGTTTCTTTCCTCTGTGAATTTTTCCAGAAAAATGAAACGCTTTTTGGCTAAAGTATAAGCAGAAAATCCAGAGGGTAGCATGTACTCTATCCTTACCCTGAGAAGGCTCCCCCTTTCAGAAATAGCCGCCATTTCCACAATAGGATGAAGGGATGGGACATACAAATGTGTTTGCAAGTCTATGCAGCTTCTGTTTCAGCGACGTTAAGCAACAGAACTAGTTGTAGCAATTTACGGTCACATCAAAAGCCCTTTAAATCCAAGAGAAGGTTTCTTCACAGTTTTGGAGGGCTTCAGATCAGGTAGATAGCTATTTGCAAATCATATGTGAAATGACCCACTCGCTGTGCAAATACAAGCTAGATGTTTAGCAAGTGAGCCAGAAATTCAACTTGCATAAATAAGGCTCCCAATCATCTTTTTTTAATGACATTTTAATTACGTAAAAATTAGTAACTGATCTAGAGGTTTATACATTACCATAAATGTCCCCCAAAAAGAACATACTCTCAGAAATGCCTCACGTCACTGCAGAATTGGAAACTAGGACATGTTGATGTGATCCCAAAGCAATTTCTACTAAAAGCACGATTTCTGAGGAATCTGGCTCTAACAAAAGAGAGAATCCTTCATGAGGATTCACTTTCCAGTAAAACATTTACAAGAACACCCAAAAGCCAGTTTCTTTTTCATGTGCTTGTAAAATGTACCAAAAGTGGAACAACTTGATCTGTTTATCTTTAGGCACTTCTAAAACTCAGGCAAAAAAAACTCTGCCATCCCCTCCCTAAAGAGGTCTCCCAAGGCACCCATTGGGCTGGAAGGTGGAAGAAGGAGCTGGCACCTCTCCGTGTTCATTACCATGGTTGGGAAGAGGCAAAAAATGGCAACGCCTCGGAATAATGCAGACCTCACAAAATGACACTTATTTAGCAATTTGCTATTTTCCTATCAGAATATTAAAAATTGTGGTGTTGGGCCCAGTTCAGGTCTGATTTCTAACTACTTCATAGAGTGAAATCTAGGAGGAATGCTCTGAAATTAGAGTCTAGATTTAAAGTATATTAAAAATGTTTTTCACTCGGTGTTCTTTTTACCTGCTGTTCAGTCTTTAACAAATACTTTATCCAATATAGAAATAACCCCACATATAACAAAATTACCTTCAATTTTAATTAATTTTGATGATTCAGATGGTATTGCTAAGATTAAATTTGTGAATGTTATCTAAAAAAGTATTTTCATACTGTAAGTGTTTCAAGATTTTATGTTCAGAAAATTTAATGCAAGGTTATATTTTAGTACAATTGCATTTTACTCTGCTTGTATTTTGTATAGTCCATGCTACAGAAGGTTATTGAAGAATGAAATGCTTAAAAGCATACCAAAGCGATAGACTAATACATCATATTGTCAGCAGGACTAAGTATTATCTTTTGTAACAGCATCTAACAAACCACACATCATTTTTGAGAAAACAGGGTCCATACATGTAATAATAAAGCCATGTACACTATATTAGCAAACAGGCATCACACTATACCATCGCCTTTCCATTTCAAGGAGACACTTTCTAGCTCATAGACAAGATGCACTCAGCACCTGACATCTAGGCGATGCCGGAAAATTCCATTTGCTCTTTGCACATCTCATGAATCCATGTTCCTAATTGGAGGATGGGGAGAGCAAACCATTAAAAACTTGAGAAAGCACATGAATTTACTTAAAATATAATTTCTGTTACGTTAACAAACCAATGGTTCAAATTGGAGACAATTTCAGTGCTTTATTTTAACATAAAATCTTGAAGTCTTCTAACATTCTCAAGAAAATTGGGTCTGAAGTGTCCTGTATTTTTCGGCTTTTTATCCAATTTTGACATACTAGGTCAAAGCGTACCACTGCATAAACCCACTTTTATAAGTTACTTACAAGTAAAATTACTGTTTATCCTCCATACCAAAATTAGGAGATTCCTCTTCAAGAAAAGGAGTTGCTTTTCTTTGTGTCTTCATCCTCATCAGCCTTTTTTCTTGTACTTGTTTTTGACAACATCCTTCCTATGAAAGACAAGAAGATTTTCAATTTGCTGATTTTCTTCCTAAAAGCATGGAGCAAAGAGCTGCTTGAAGCTTGAATAATTTCTTGTAGTTTTCAAATAAAATAGGCAGACTCTCCCGTATATAAATATATCAGTTGTCACCCTTTTCGCAAAAGAAAAAATAAGAGACAAAGAAAGCAAGCACATATCTCCCTTGAGACATCTGTAGAGCTATAGTATTTATTTCAAGCATGGCAGTTCTTAAAAGTGTTGTCTTTAAAAGTCAGAATAACTACTGTACCACAGCTACTTTTTATTTGTATTTCATATGTCTACCCAAGTACTGTCTAAAGAGGGAAAAGTTTTTCCTAAGATATTCCAGCCTTCCACAGAAAGAGCTAGTACAGCTGAACAGAAAGAGTGGGCTGGGTACCTTCTCACTGGGACCCAGACAGCAGTCCTGATCAAAAAAGAAAATACCCAGGTACCTGAATGCAGACAGGAGGAGTCTGAAAGCTTCCCGAGGACCATTGCTTACTGCTTGTAATCCTGGCCCTGGAGGCTTGATAAGGAAAAGTCTCCTTCTGCTAGTCGCTTTTGGTGGTCGGTGGGAGGGGAAATAGTTTTTCTTTAGCTGCCTGGTTGAACACTCCTTAGAGTCAGTTAAAGGGCTCCCGTGGACTTCACTCAATAGCTTAGACGTGAAGTTTGAAGCTTTGCTCTATTTTTCCCTTTGCTAAAAAAAAGATTTAAAAAAGCCACAAGTAAAACCCAATTCCTTTGCACTTCTCCTATCGAATTAGAGAACAAAAAATAAAGTGGACTGATTTCTTTGCACTCTGTCTATATATTCCATACTTTCACCTGCCTGAGCTGTTAGGAGACCCTGACTCGCTTTATCAGTAGCCATGATAATGGATCCAGCTCCAGCATGAGCATCACACCCTGCCATCAGCTGCCTCCCCAGGGTATTGCAAAACTTCCATGGGAAACAAAGTTTGCTCCACGCTCCTCCTAAAACACAGGGGTGGCCAAATGCGCAGGCCGAGCAATTCTACATAGAAGCAGCCTCTGTTGTGCATGAACTCATTGTTCCCATCACTTTTTAAATATCAAATGGGACAAATCTGCAAATAAATTTCATCCACATGAAATACATATTGCAAGTTGGTTGCTAGAAGCATTCATTTCCCTGAGCAATGCGAAATGCAAGAGTTACAGCTCAAAAAATGCTCTTTCAGAAATTTAACCTTTATTTTCTATTCATGAATACTGTGATCCAAAGTAAATCTCTGTGTAAACACTTTCACTCCTATAAAGAAAACTAACAGGTGAAACTGCATATAGATGCAGGAGAAAAAAAAAATCAATAGCCCTATAAACAGATTTCTTCAAACATAGTAAATAAATCCACAGCTTTTCAAATTGTTTTGTAGACATATGATGCAGATTCAAAGAATGCCCAGTAAAACAGAGAATATATTTTACATTCTCAAGACAGAAAATAGCTGAAGATACCAGTACAAAACCAAAATGTGCCATGACGTATATCCTATGCAACTTCACTGACTTTAGAGCAATTTCATGGGCTATAAATCTGTGCATATTATGATTCTATGTTTGTTGCCAGACTGGGTTTAGACTATTTAAATTCCCTGTAAGTATCAGTTATGGTCAAATCATTTCACATAAAAAGTGAAATGGATGCATAACAAGACTTAATGCTTTGTTGTTTGAAAAACTATTCCAACATGCAATTAAAAACTCCAAGGTCTCTAACTGAACTGTTTCTTTAGAAAGAGAAGATTAAAGATCATTACATACTTAATAAATCAGGGCCATTAATAAACCCCCTTTTCACTAAATTTCATTTTATGCATTATAGACAAATTGAGCCAAGCCAGCGTACAGAAAATACTTTAAAACACCTGTCAATGAAATATTCCTTCTACTGTCTAGAAAGAAAAGCCTCCTAATAGCTTGCTGAAATCAGTGTCAGTCATTAAAATCGCCTGCAGAGATTGTGTGCCTTCTAGAAGTCCTTCTTTAAGCACAACCACGTTGCTGTTTTAGTCACTGCATATCTACAAGAGATATTCCCAGCTTTTATCAAGGAGCTTGTGTTTGTAAATAGGCATTACAAGAACTCACAGCTAATTTTCCCATTTTTGTACTTAACTGCTTTATGAATCCCAATCTCTTTTGAAGAGAATTTGCACATTCGTACAATTTTACTATAACGAACTAAATTCTGCCATCCTTCATCATGAGAAAGAGAATCATATCCCGGAGATTAATCACTGAATTTCAGTAGAACCATTCATTGACTAATGATCAAACTCAACAAACAAGGCAGCAGATGGTGGCCATATGAGATTTCTAGTGCCTTCTTTAATGAGCGCAAAACACAGTCTCTACCTCATTTGCACATCCCAGCCACTACATCAATGAGTTGTCTACACACAAGCAGCTGTCTGAACAGAAAAATTGTTGCCTAATTACAGGGCCAGATCCTCAGCTAACGTAAATTTTTCTTGCTCCTTTTAGATCAGCAGAGATGGAGAATTTTTATCACCTAAATATTGGGTTCATGATTTCTGGAGAGGGTCTGTGGGACTGCAGGATCATCAGCAGGCACCTTTTCCAGGGACCCCCAGGGCTGCAACAACCAGCTCCCCAGCAGCATTGGCAATAACTCTACACCAGGTTACTCAGGATACCAGCAGCAGCAGCAGGCTGAAGACGACCCCTAAAAGCTCAATAAGTTTATTGTTCCTTTGACATATCGGTGACATTCACGGTATTGTAAGCCTTCCTCATCTAAAATATTTAGCTCCTTAGAAGCAGTCAAACAGATAGGCACCCTAGCTGGCATATACACGCAGTAGACTAATTTATTTCTTACAGCCCTTCTGGGTGCATAATGGGCATAAATATCTGTATTTATTTTCCCATCATACTGACTGGGAAGCTGGGGAGAGGGATCCAGAATAAGAATCATATAAAGAAAATGGCTTGACAAATACGCTCAGTACACTTCCTTCAGTGGAGTACTCGACGTTATTTCTCATCTACTGTGCTGCAGTTTAGAGTGGGCCATAATTACGGACTTCCAACTGGCGTGTTGATTATTAGATATTAGATGTTAGTCTGTAAAGACTGTCAAACCAATGAAATTTTCAGGTTTTGAGTAGTCTCTAGGGTAGGGCTCTGCAAGACTCGGTTTCGTGAGCAGTTAGTGTTATTTATAGTCTAGAACTAAACAAGGCAGAAATTAAGGGAATGCTCCTCGCTGAAGGTAATGATATGAAAATGCTGATGTAGGTCTGTGACAGTAGACAGAAGCAATAGACTTGAGAATATATTGAAAGTGTGGAGGTGAATAGAGTGAGCACCACGTCAAGGCTTCTTTTTGTTACCCTGACAGGACAAAGTCGTAAATAATCCCCCCCAGTCTACACTCAATTTGATAATTTAGTAGCACCCGGGATATTATATGCACAGGAAATATAGCACGTCACCTCCAGTTCTCAACAAAATCACTTGGATAAGTTGCTTTTTCTGCTGATTTGGATTGCAGAGGCTTTGGAGGATTGAAGCACAGTTTAAGGTAGGCATTTTCAATACTGCTATTCCAAGCAACTTTTCCACCATAGCTCCCTGGACTAAACAACACTAACTTTAAATGAATCAGCCATCTTGAGCCAAACTTACAGCAAAAAAAACAAAAATTCTTACCAAACCTAATATATACGTGTGCTATATGAAAGTTCACCTTAAAAATGTTAGCAGAACTTGCATTCCTATATGGGTGTAACACTGGTCACTGAAAAAAAAAAAAGGTGCTTTTTATAAAGATCAGACTATTAAAATATTGGTAAAGGTTTTCTAAGGAAGTGAGAAATGGGTCTTAAGGCCTTTGCTGTTCCGTATATCACTAGCAACTCCCACTCCCCCACCACTTAACCCCTATCCTTGGAAGGGAAGCGATTTCATTTCAGGTTCTTACTGCGGAGCGAGACCAGTGTGTATCATCTAAGGGTGATACAGAGTTGTGGCGTGAATATGAAGCTCTGCATTACAAGGTTTACATTTGGGACCATCTCAGAAATGCTCAATGCTGACTGCCTGTAGACTTTGAACTAGTTTCCTGCCTGGATTGATTCTTTCAGTCTTTGAGGCGGGAGGATGGGAGAAACGGGGAGGAGTGAAGAATTTCTCACTGCCCCTATTAGGCCAGTAATAAGATACATTCTCAAGGGCTTTCAGTCCTGCCTCCTTAAAGTTGAGACGCGAGCTTTGGCTCGTGTGTTCTTACAGTGCCTGTGTAATTGCCATTTCTATTAGCAAAAATTGAACTTGCAATCTTCAGTATCAAAAAGCATCTAAATTAAAGGCTGAAATGCTTTACCTGCTATCTCTGCTACAACGAGCTGCTAAGAACACACGCCAACTAAGCCAGTGAGTTATTTAAACAGCTAACAACATACCGATTCAAAATGAAATCAATAAGAAGTAAAGATTACATATAGCGCTGCATTTGAAATCTTTAAATTTTTTTGTGTGTACATTGTACTTCCATGCAATATTTGCTACACAGAAAATGTTATTTTGATGCCTGTACAATGATATGAATGCAACTGTCCTTTCAGTCCCTCCACTGTAAATCACACACATCCCTACACCCCTCTGGGAAAAAAAAAAGCTTGTATTTGAAAAAAAACTTGTCCACAGTACAGAAACTCAATATAAACATACATTTGTCCTTGACTCTCAAAATGATCCAATTTGGTCACGTCTGGTAAGTAATACAGCTTGGCCACCAGCCAGTGCCTCGGTCCTCCCGCGCAGTGATAGAGCCAGCCTCGTGTGATAACGAGGACACGTTCCCGGCTGATCTGTGCGGCAATAAACATTCTGCTATCTGTAACGAGAGTGCGTGGCAGTAAAATGCAGCGTGGAGGGTATGATACTAATACCGGCCCCCCTTTCCCTTCTTCAGCTTGAACAGAAAATTGCTTCACACTGTTCAGGTGGAAGGCTGTAATTACCCTCATAAAAGATGCACAAAAAAACCCCAGTCAGAAACAAATTAATCTGGTCACGCCTTACTACTACAGAGAAGTGTTTTATTAGTATTGTCTTAAACATGATTATTATTTCTAATAAGTTGAAGTGAATTTTGAACTGAGTTGCCATAAAAATGTAGATCTTACCACCTGAAGAAGTGGTGTCGATGCTTTTCCAATGAACAGTGCTTAAGAATATGTAGTACTTACACAGAATTGTATGAAAGCCAAGGAAATTTCAGTTAAGCACTGCATTGATAAAATTCTTTCCATTTCTGTTTATCTATTGATTGGAAAGAGACAAACTGAACCAGATAGCAAAATTTGTATCTCCCCAAGGGACCACAATAGCAAGATTATATAGGATACAGGTGAACATGGCAAAGTTACAATCAGGGAAAACAGACAGCTGTCTTTGTACCTATGGTAATTTAATAAGACTTTGCCAGATAGAAATAGGAGGTAGAAATAATCAGTAACAATAATATTTTCTTTAATTTTACCATTCGCTTTTAGGAAGAAAGTAAAGGCAAGTCAGTCCAGTGATCCCAGCTGAAAAATTATAGGTTCAGTAGGCTGGCAGGAAGAAAAATAAACTGATCTTCACCAAAATAGACGCCTTTCAATCCTGTCTAATGTGCAGATTAAAAACAGAATTTAGTCTGTCTGCAACAATATTTGCATAGTACAGCAATGTTTTATTGTCTGTAGATTAACATTTACTTTCTATTCACCACGCCAAATAAAACTTAACTTTATTTAAAAGAATCAAAGCCATATCTACAATTGGAAAAAGCAACAACTCATTGAAAGGACACTGTAGAAAATAAAACAAACTCCATCACTCTAGTTAGAGCCTTAAGTGGCTATGCGAGAACACAGATGAGTTGTTCTCAAGCGAAGTCACCCAGGATGTTGGCCTTTTAGCGCACCGTAAAGCCCAGGATAACTGACTGGCTCCAGAAAGCTCAGGCAGAAACTCAGTACTCGAATGGTTCCAGAAAGTGTGCTGACAGCTAACGGGGATTCATTTAATCTAGTTGTTAGTCACCTGTATGTTGACTGTCTCTAAACTGGTTCTCTAGTCTCCTACTATGGTCAATGGCGCTTCAGAGAGCAGTTCATCCCCCCACCCACATAAGCAAGCTAAGAACATGGTCAAGCCTATTCTGGTTGAAGACAAAACCTACATTTGCTGGAGACAAAAAAATAAAGAAAAAAAAAATCAAGACAAGCATTTAGATGATTGAATTTGGGTGAGGTGAAGTTTAGACCCAGATCTCAATTGAAAACAATGTAATGATGAATATTATTCTCAGTTCATTGCAAACATCATGGATTCAGAGGTTCAAAGGGAGTTTTAGCTACTTACGAGCCATGATTACTTTGCAGGCATGTGTGAACAGCAACAGTATGTTCCCACCTTGCAGCTGGGAGTTATTACATAAAAGCTGTAAGTACTATAAATACACAATGCAAAATATAGAGGTAGCATGCACCCTTGGTACTAAAAGGCATTTTTCCCCATTTCCAGTCCATTGCCAATACACTGTATTGAGCATGCTTTTGGCCATAACTGCTTATTTTCCTTGCTGAATTTACATCCTAAAAGGCACATAAAGATATTTGGTTTGAAAGTTTCAAAGGAGACAAAGACACAAAAGCAATTCATCCCTTTTTCTTCCTCATCTCACAGTGAACAACTGCTGTGTAAGTTATCTCTTCAGATAAAGCAACATCTGTATTCTTTGAAATTCTAAGTTTACAAATGAAATGTTTGCAAATTAAGTCTCAATATTTTTCATAATAATGGTATAAAAATTTAGCAGAAAAGTGCTTTTTATAATTTCAGTTCTTTGATGATCTTGAACAATTTTAAAGTGCACTTTCTTCTCTACTATAAAGCAGAGAGAACAAAGCCTTAGTAAGTAAATATTGTGGCAATCCTTACAATAGCCTGAATATGGACAGACCCATGGCTTGAAATAGGATTCGCTCTGCAGAACTGGTGCCTTAGTTCGCAAGAGTTATGGTAAGGCATTTCATCAACTGTGCTGCGACTTTTAAAGCAATATTCAGTGATGTGCAGCCAGACCTAAATCTTCTTCCTGCACTGAGTTGCCAACCAGCCAGTGAGTTACAAAGCTTTGAGAAAATTAGACTTTGACAGATTTTTATCTTAAAAAAACTGAAGCAAACAATACATTTCAACAATATATCTTTTCCTGCTTTTTCTTATAATGTGTACGGTACCTGTCCCAACATGTAACCGTTACCATCCTCTTTAGTACCAGGATCTTGGAGATGCCAACTGCTCTGTCCTTTCCAACACTAAGTTCATGATGACAGTGAAATCAAACTTCTAGTTAAGAAAAAAAAAACAAAAAACCCAACACCTTAGTATAGGCAAAGCAGAAAAATGCTCTCGTACTTTCAGAGTCAATAAAGCAATGAAGGAATATAGCAAAACCAAGTGTGATATAAGCAAAAAAAAAAAAGGCGACAGGAATTACTAAGTCACATACTAGCATGATTAAGTCATGTACCTCCCATTATGGAGTTTTTTCCATCAAGACACAGAAGAAAAGAGCACTGACAGTATCCCCTATTTTATGGGCAGAGGAAACAGACAAAAATTAAATTACACGTTGCAGGTCATAAGGTAAGACAGTAGCAGAACTGTGTATCAGAGGCAGGATATGAACCAATGATATGATAGAAGGTGTAAATTTTATCCAAGTCCCCATGCTTCTATTTGCACAATTCAATGCTTCGAAGGAAACTCCTCTGTTTTTCAAGTAATCCTATGCATATTCAGCAATTCTGACATCTCCAGAATATGGCAGACTTACTGCTCTTACGCAAAAGCATCTATTTCATGAGCAATAAAACTAACGTACTGAGACATATGAGATTCAGCATGTGTTCCATAGATTGCTCTGGCTACGCACACTGTCTGCAATTGCAGGATACTGTCAGCTTGGCTTACAAGTTAAAACACTAACCAATGGTATAGTAATTAGTACTCTGCTACCTAAGCAGTGGCATTGATAGGTACATGTGGCCTCTATTCCCTTTCAGAGGGCTGTAGACACCCCTCCAACCCAATGCCTCGCTGTTTTCTCAATCACTGCTCATAGGGCTTTAGAGATACCTACCTATCTCCAGTGAGTAGGCTAAGGACTGAGGGAGAATTCAGGTCACTGATATGCCCCCTCCTAACTCAATGATCATCTGTGCTTGAACACACTCACATCATATGCAATGATTTTTTTTTTTATGTATAACTGAGTTTTCCCTGCACTAGCCCAACATCATGCTAAAACCCAATAAAATAGGGTCTGTATATTGCCACGCACCAGCATGTGCTTTTCCTAGGCTGATACTCATTAATTTACAGTCTGGTTTCTACAGATTAAAATAGTTTTTCAAAAGATGCAGTTTGGGGAGATATTGGTAGTACATCTCATTTTAAATGTAAAATAATTCATGCAGCGATAATTTATATTGACAGTAATTTCAGATAAGATGTATTTGCCATTAAAACTGGAATGCATTTCATCTATCGGTATTCCAACTATGCGTATTTCATGGCAGGAATTTATTTCAAAGGTGTTGCATACATTTGTTTTATGTAAGTAAGATTCAGGGAGGCTTCATCTTCAAGTTTCATTTACAAGACAGAAAAACTGAAATAAGGAATTCCCTTGCTATATCATCCCTGCTGGAAACACTTGACCTCAGCTTCAGGACACTAATTTAAAACTCTGACTGTTCTTAAAATTTGGACTTCCCCTAGTTTATTATTTTAAGAGCACCACCACTGCACCTGCTTTTTTCTTATTACAACTATTTAAAATAGGGTTATGATTTTGTAATGCTACTTTTTAAAAGCTGAAATGGAAGACAGGTATAATACTTAGAAGACCTAATAGACCTAATGTTCTAAGACAGATCTTTTGTATTTAGACTAGCCCTAACGTAGCATTAAGAGAAGCCTCTTTTCCAGGAAATGCATATTATTATCACTATTTATTAGGGCTTCCCACTACTCTGAAGTAACCTTCCTCTGAGAGCACTTCTTATTAGACAAAGCCAAGAGTTTATTTCACATTAACCTCAGCGTCAGCATTCTGGATAATGGGGAAAGGTATAAGGGCATAAGCTTGATCTTTGTTACCAGACTGAGATCAAGGCAGCAAGAACGAAACATTTAAGTTTGCCATTATACAGAGAAGTTTCTGCCTGTGAGTACCACCAGATACCAGAAATACTTTGAACTGGTACATTTGATTTAGACTGCCCTATTTCCTACAGCTACACAGCATACACCCAACTTTCAGTGAGTTTGTGGTAGACTTAAGTCAGTCCTTTTGTCCAATCCCCAGGATAAGCCAGATGCACAATGTTTTTGGAGCCAAATCTAGTGACATTCTAAATCATCACCAGAAAAGTTAAGCAACAGCATGGTCTAACAAGCAAGCACCGTGCTGGGAACCACAAGACTGATTGCTTGGCCAGCTCAGCTGCTGCATTTGTGCACTACTTTTATTAAGCTAGTGCTCTTTCCACTACCGCCCTTTGCCCTGCAGCACCGTGAACTCTCTGCATATGGATTTTCTGCTAGCATCTGTTGATATATATGATGTGTTTTATTATAGAGCTAGTAAATGAAGTTGGATGTGTCAGAGCTGGCCCCCTCTGAAGAAGTCAGTTTGGTCAGTAAGTTAGAAAGAGTTTAGTGTGCATTCAGGTTAAAAATTAACAGCGCTGTATGCTGGCCAGTTCTTTGTGAAGCTGGTATTTTCACCTGAAGCATATATGGCAAGGTCCATGAGTAAAGTCTCCTTAGCTCAAGTGGTGGTTTGCAACACGACCAAATGTTTGAGAACATTACAAACCTGTTTAATTGTTACTGCCTTTTAACACACCAACATTTGAATACACACTGCCAGTGTAGAAACTAGCAGGTTATGATCTTTACCAACACAGCTCCCATTTCAAAATCTTGATCTTGCAGTGACAAATGTATTAACCAGTGGATGACACATCTCTCTAACTGATGAGTGCTCCAACTAAATGTCCTGCTTTGGTTTTCAAGAGTCTCATACTACATAGGGCATGGCATGTTATAGGGACTGCTAGAAAGCGGCACTAAAGGGCAGCAAAAACCATTCAGGTCAGATCCTTGTGTGGTTTCTGATACAGCCTCTCTCATTTAGCTGACTGGAAATAAGTAAGAAAAGCAGGATTTCTACCATAAGAAAAGCAGGATTTCTACCGTATGTTGCACAGTCCTTGAAGCAAGGATTATATGTCATGGTTTCTGTGTATATCTAGGGTTTTAGATGAGCAAAGAAATCAAACTCCATTTTCCCAACAGCATTATGGCTTTGACATCTTTCTTAGCAAGGCAGCGGAAAACAATACGCTATTGTTTTGACATTTTGTATTTGGGTAAAACTGTGAGAGAAGCCAATACCTTGAAAGGCTAAAGGAGAAGGACGATCTTTCCTATACCTTTACGGTTCCACTTGTGCTCCCGGTTAAAAGCCTCGTCTCACTTGCATCCAGTGCCAGAGTGCTAAAACTCAGCATCCCCATGACAACCAGTAAACGGTTTGATTTTCTGCCCACTGTCAGTCAGCAAGAAGATAACAGTAGATCCTGTGTTTGAGCTAATTACCTAGGGGGAAGCAGAAACTGTGATGAAATATAAAATCTTGCTATATACATCTTCATTACAATAATGTCATACATATGTGCTCTGAACTTACAAAACACTAGAATCTGAAATGCAAATCACAGAGCAGTTGGCATTGATTTTTGTTTCTTTCCCCCCTTTTCAATTCATTAAAAAGATTTCTGATTCCATGCTATTAAAGCTCCCAGGAAGACAGCTGAGTCACTCCTTTGGAGTCATCAGCAGGAGTGAAGCAGGGCATCACCACAAATACAGCCACACGCCACTTAGGATCTGGGAAACACATCTAACAGAAGCTGTTTGGTGGTTGGGTAGATCTTTCCTTACTTCTCTCAGATGACCGACACCTTGAATAATGAATCACCAGCCCCTGGAAAGTGAAATTCAAGGATGCTGAGAAGACAGCAGCTGCATTTAGAATTCATCGGTAAGATCAGATTTACAAGTTAGAAGAAAGTTCATCTAAAATCCACCGTGATTGTTTCTTTTCTCTGTTTTGGTCAGTGGACATGAACTTGCTCAAAGACGATAAAGTCTTACTATCGTTTGCTGTAAACGTACATCAGAGTCATGTCTGACCACCTTACTTCAATCCAAAGTCAAGAAATCATCTTGCAATGCATCAGAAAGAGTCATTTTTAATCGCACTATCACAGTTATAGCCCTATTTTTAGAACATAAAACTGTGTCAGGCACTTGATACTTAAGAGGCATCATGGTGAGTCTTCTACATGTCAGCTCATGACTGAGCCACTGCTTGTGTAAAGATGCTTCATACTCACTCAGTGTTATTTTCATCTCACACTGCACTGTCCATTGCAAAAATAACTCAGTAATTTTTCCTGGAAGTAAATCCATAATACCTTCCAAATTCATTTCACAAAAGTTTCTCACTATTTCTCTGAACTTGTAAAAGACAAGATCATGTATTTCTTCATAACGCAATCCAAACCTAAGAAAATATCCTGGTTCTCACAGCCAATGCATACAACTAAACTGGAGAGACCTTATATCATAAACTAATGTTTGATCTTAATACTTTAGGCCATAAATATAATACTAATCTATTCTAGCAACAACTGGTCAAAACTATCAGAAATATTTTCTTGTATACTTGTAAAAAAATTCATTGAAGCGAGGCAGTGTGAAGCTGTCCTTTAGAAGGTCTTATTTAATTACTTAAATCTATTTGAGAAGCAATACACTTCATACTTACCACATTACAAAGACTGCTTCTGCCCTTAAAAACACCTCAAGCAGTGCAAAAACTAAACTCTGATTATAAGCAATTTTCCTTTTAACATGATATTTGGTATTTTCTTACACATTCTAAGCTCTCTGCTGATTATTGAAGGATGCTGAGAGGGCAGAAGTTGCTCAGAAAGGAAAGGAAGGGGAAAAAAGGAGATATTATCTCATATATTAAGAAATTATGCACTTTCTCAAAAATATGCTGGAAAAGTTAAAGGGAAAAACAGATCATGGGAGCTAGCATGACTCACCACAGATCACTAATTTCAGAAGGTTTTATACATACATGCGTATATATATAATGCTTTATGAGCAACTAGCAGAACACTGAAGCAAGAGCACTGAACAGTACAATCACACAAACATGAAAGGAAAAAAATTTAAAAAAATTAAAATTTAAAAGGCACACTACAGCAAGAAGCAACTTGCCAGAGTCAAAGATAAGAGGAATAAAAGGAAAACCGGGGGGAAATGTTGGTCATTAGAGAGAGAGTAAGATTTCAGCAATGCCAAGAAGGCCAAAGTGTTCAATGCATTATTTAATTAGTCCTATTAAAGATGTAAAGCAGGTGGTTAATACCAATGGCAAAAGGGTAAGAGCTCTCTGTGAAATAGGTCAGATCATAATCGGACAAGGCAGATGTTTTCAAAGTCTGAGCAGTGAACGTCAAAATCTTAACAATTGTCAGTGAGGAATCATGGAAAAAAGCAGGAAACTGGAAAAGGCAATTGCTTTCCCTGTCTGATAGAAGAGGGAGAAAAGAGATGAGAAAAGAAAAACATGACAGCATTACTTCCTTCCCGGGGCGGGGGGGAAAATCAGGAGTAATATAATCATATTACTGGTAAGCAGCAAAGGGTAACAAGAGGTGAGCAGTGGCCATCACTCACTCATCAAGAACAAAGCATATCTCATTTCCTTTCACAGCAACATAACAGAAAGAAGCCGTTAATTTCATATATCTTGATTTTAGGCAGCCATTCTCCTAATTAGTTGTCAAGATGAAACTGTTATAGGAGAGAAGCAAAGCAGGTGGATAGCCATCGTGATTTACTACCAAAATGGGAGGGCATGCTACATCACTGTGTGTCAGCACGTGGGCAGAGGTCTGGCTCCCTTCAGTGACTTCATTTACCATCTGGATGATGGAAAGGATCTGGTGACACGGATCTGGGAGGTACTACCTGCCAGTGGAGACAGAATTAGAAATCATGATAATTTTAGCTGTTACTCTCTTACAAAACCCAGAAGTTAAGGATATATTTACATATCTGCAAGACTTGTGAAGTATTAGAACTGGTAAGGCTTCCCCTGCAATACCAGTCCAGTGCTGAAGAGAGGTCCAGAAAAGATATGGATCAAGGAGAACAACAAGGCATGGGTATGGGATTATTTTAGCATAGAGGGAACTGAGGCAAGATATGATAACAATCTCCAATTACCTGAAGGCTGTTGCACCGCGAGAAGGGAATCACCTGCTGTCCATGACCATGGGAGGATCGGCAAGCACTGGGGACCTGCAATTGTGGGAAGGAAAATCTAGTTAGACATTAGAAAAAGCTTTTTTAAAGCTTCTTTTTTTTTTTCTTCAGGAGAGCATAGGTCTATAATAAATTATTTGAGGAATTAATGAAGACTCCGTTACCAGAAGTTTTTAATATGTTAGAACAACTTTTAATGGCACAGGGCTGCCTCCCGAGACCCCACTTCTCTTCTGTGGCCAGCGTCCAGCAGGCAGAGGCTTATGATCGACTCATCTGAGGTGATTTAAACAAGGAGTGTGAGAGAGAAGTTCATATCTAGTGATAAAGAAATGGGGGGTGGGGGGATAAATTAAAAGAACTGACATCAAGAAATGTAAGCTCTGTTGCCGACTATGTCACAATTGTCAGCTAAAAGGCACAAGAGACCCAGAAAACGTGGTTGTACCCCAATATGAGAGAAAGTCAGAAAGATGGGGGAATTGGTTTAGCACTGGACAGTTATGGTTACAGCTCCAGACAACTTCTAGAAACTAAGTTTCATTATTGCTCTTGTGAGATTTGATTACCAAAGCAGTAAAATTCAAGATTTACTTGACCTAACAAGCATTTCACAGCAAAGTTAGCAGACCGGTTGCTTCGGTGAAGGCTTACCTATTCAAGCTTACCCATGGCCAGTGTGGGAGCAGTTCAGGATATGATTACTTGTGATCGCAAAGGTAGCATTGAATTTAGCATTAAATTCTATGCCTTGCTTCTTAGCTTTTGCAAAGACCAGTTTTCTGGATGAGAGGTTATAGGAGGTGTCGTCGTGTCCCCCCCCTTTTAAACAATTTCAAATAGGTATTTTTATTAATACATTTATTGGTAATTGGAAACAATTTTCAGTGTATAGCTGCATAGTTAAATCTTGCCTTTTAAACTAGGCAGAGAGTATGCTAACTGAATAACTCAGTTTTTGCAATACATGCTGGTGGAAAGGGAGCATGTTGCCCAGCTTTGCCTGACCCTTCGCACATGGTGACACTTTTCCAGTATGGTAAGAAATGAACTTTTAGATAATACAATTCTGTATCTATCAATGGGTGATATTGAACATGCCAAACTCAATAGACGTACTTACTGGAAGACAGATGCTGCTCATTTCAAGAAAATCGGCATCTAAAATTGAATGAGTAGAAGACTAAATAGCAGAGGGGAAAATAAAACATAGGGCAGAGGACATCAAAGGCCCATACACCAGTGTAAGTGAAGATGTACATTTACAGCCCAGAAAATGCAAGTTTCACAGGTACCTGCCCTAGATATACTTATCATCTTCATATCCACGCATGGCTCCAGATACTAAAAAGCAAAACTAGCTTTAGTAATAAAAAACACAAGCCACAGGGCAAGAAATTAGGTTTAAATCTAGACACTAACTACTCTAAATATCTGAGGGAAATAAATCTGTAGTCTAGATCACATCCATTTATAGATGCGAGACAGATTTGCTCTATGGAAGAGGCTGATTCATCTAAATAGACTACCAGACATATTTTAAGCTTTTCTGAGATGATTCTGTTCTCTTTTCACATGGGTATTACTTTATTACAAGCTTTCTTGAACCAACGTTTAATTTCAGAAAAATGAACTAAAAATGCAACATTTCATGTCAAATCCATGATGCTCATTGCAGCCAGAATTAGCTGTGGTATTTAAGCATCTATTCCCAAATCACCTTGCACCAACATCTTATCTTGTTTCTCTGAGCCTCTCCAAGTAGTTATGTGAAATGCTGTATGCAGAAATGAGAGAGAGATTGATAAATGGTACACAGCAAGCAAAAAGATTTCTAACAACGAATAACCACCATTTTTTCCCCAACTTCAAATAGGGAATTTTTCAAATTTTAAATTTAGGCTTAATTTCACAAGGGACTACTCTTGATAGAAAGCCCAGACTATTCGAGCAGTAGGTGTTTCCATTTAGCAAGGGTAAGATTTTTTTCCCCCAAGTATTGTATACAGCAATATTTTAGAATCCCAAAATAAAAAATACCATTTCTCCCATTCACAGATATCAACTTCTCCATTACTCCTGTTTTAAGCATGACAAATATGCAATAAGAGGGACACAGAAGTATATAGTCTAAAGAGATTGAGATGAAGAACCATCACTCAGCCCAGCATTGATACAGGTCTCCAAGACAAAGGCTGCTCAGTGCTGCCATGTTGGTATCGCCTTCTCGGCAGCATTTTGTATCACAAATTACTGTCTGTGTTCGGGTATTTAACTTTTCGGTGTTACATCAGAACAAACTGATCATCCAAATTCAGGCATGCATCTAATCTTTGAATACCACTACCAAAAAAATCCCTATAGATGTTTTTGTCCCCAAAATAAAAGCATCCAGTGATGCTGCTGTTTTAAGGGAATTAGTCATCCTTTCCTTTTGATTCTGATTTTGTGGCTCACAGAGCCTTCAATTTCAACAGCCAAACTGAAAACATACGTACCTTGAAAAGAGCGTTCTTCTTGCTAAGTAACACTTTATTAATAACAAAATTAATTTTACACTTAATATTCCAAATCCCTTTGAAGTCTTAAACAGAAAACATACAGGAATTGGTCTATTGCCCAGGGAACTTCTGCTACTTCCATGATAAATGCATACCTATCTTTTATAGCATTAGAGTAGTAAAAGAAGAACTCTTAGTCAATTATAAATGGGAGAGGATTTGCACCGGCAAAATACAAGTCATAGCTGAAAACCAGGTAGGATACCAGTGCTAAAGACTCAGCTTTTCTGTAACTTCTTCAGCCATTGCATGGAGTTAGACTTACCTACCATAGCTGAAAATCATTCCCTTCAGTAGCCCATTTACCCCAAGTCCTGTATCTCCTCCTTATCTGCTCAAACGCTGACTTAGTTCATATATGTGTTCCTATAAGGCCTCGCAGAAGGTTGCTATTACCTCTTCTGGCTCTAAGCCTGCACCACTGTTTTTCTGTTATGGCATGGTGCATCTAGACTGAGCTAGAGACAAACAATTTTCCACTTACATGCTGGCAAGTGACATTTTGATTCAGCTTCCCAAGACAGGAAAAAACTCTCAAAAACCGATCTTGCCTTTGGAGCCTGATCCAAATACAAACTACACTTGAAGATGATAGATTTCAAGTGCACCAAAAGCTATTTGGGAAAGACAATTCAGCCTACAATTTACCAGCATAAGCTCCAATGATTCTAAAAGCTGTTTTAGCGCTGAGTGATGGCTGACAAAAAAATTGTAAAGGGATAATTGCTAACCATACAGGCTCCTATGAAGAGATTGCATTAGTGTCCCCATTAATGAAACAGCAAAGTAACTTCTTGTAAACAGCTTAAAATAATCTTAACTTCTCTTAAATCTTTAGGAGACATGTTTAAAAAACATTTGTTTCTTTAACCTGAAAACACTCTGTCCAGAGGGAAAGGATTCTGAATTGTGCTTTCAGACAGGTGGGCACACATAGATGGCTTTGACAGCAAGCTAGATCACCGGCTGCTTTTCTTTGTTTTTTTTCTTTTTCTTTTTTAATGAGATTGTAGCACTGCTGCCATGCTATAAACATTCATTTGCACCAAACAAAGTGATGAAAAATGTCACAATACCCCATATCAGAACACAATATGCTCTAAGGTTTGCATCTCAAGCAGTAGATAAAAGATGCTGTTTGGGCTGAGCTCTAGAAAATGTTATCAGAGACGTTCCCCTGTATGGCAACCATGGTTCTTCATTGAGATGCAGGTAGTGCTTCGATACCAAAGACTGCAGTGCATCATTAAAGTACTGTGAAGACAAACAACACTCATGCTGCATACCAAGCGGTGTTACATTTAACTGAATCATTTTAGTATGAATATATCCAGGTCTGCCACTGTGAGCCACTTGTGTAAAACGTGCTGGCAGAAATGGATCTGCACTAATTACATTTCATGCATATTTCAGAATTAACCTCAGGGATATGGAAAGGTGGCAATAAAGAGGAATTTTATAACCAAGTTGATTTGCAATTGGCAGCCACATGAAGACTAGCTTTCCTCAGAGATAACCCTAAAACGTCTCAGATTAGGAGTTTTATTTCTGTTATGGTTGTTTCACTGAAGCACAGGACACATGAAGATTTTGTATCTCTTTGAAACACCAAACCTTTGTCAGAAACTAAACTGCTTTCAGATATGAAAGGCTGGAGGACTTCACCTAGTGTGCGAGTGCCACTAAAATTTAGAAGCAGACTATCCATATTTCTCTCCAGGTCGTGTCGCAAAACATCACAATTAGGCTACATCAGTACGAGATAATTTCCTATCCAAAGTAAAGGGTTGTTTCTTTTCATCCCTCTGAACTTTCTGAACTCTCTTCCAAGGACACACTTTCCAGCTTTTTTTTCAGGGAAATGCAGAAAGGTCGGTTTGCCTTTTTCCTTTACCTGCTTCAAGACTGAATTGCACGGGACACAGCTAACAGCTTTCCCGCTGCCTCTGACCCTTCTACTAGTTTCCTGCTCTGTTTCCAGTATCATCAGTTCACTGTTAAATGAGATAAAGGGGCACCTCTGAGCTTCATTAAAATAGAGAGAGAAGAATGGGATTTCGGATCTCTGGGAACAAGCCAGCAATCTTCTGGATGCGCAGCTGATGCTGAATGCCCCTGATCCTCAACACCTGTGAACATGATAGAGAAATCACCAATTATCTCCAGTTTTTGCTTCAGGATGGGATTCAGAAATGAATAGCTCACACTGCAGAAGGTCTGCCTTGCTTATTATTTTCCTCATTTACCACTAAACACATTTTGGTTGGCTTTATAAAGAGTTGTCAACCACTATTTTCCATTATTATTTGTTTTGTATCAATAGCCAGGGCCCTGTTGTACTATTATTCATTGCATGAATACACAATATATTCCAGTGATATCCTGTTCCTACTCCAGCACGTTATATTTTGTGGCTTTCACATTCCTTTACAAAAGATTTTACATTTGTTGTATGGAGCAGCAGAGAGGTTTGTGACTTGCGATACACATGATTGTGAGATGGGGCAGCGGGGACACCTGAAACAAAACACCTAGTGCACAGTTGCCCGCAGTTGCAGGGGAATCATCTCAATGATCCCATTTAGCCCTTCTAGTCATCTGTTCTTAAGACACAGCCTTTGTCTAGACAGGCTTATGTACTGCATGTTCAAAGGGTGGGGAAAAAAAGCAAACAGGTGATTTATCCAAGGTCACAAAGTAGATAAAGGGCACAGTTCGCAATCAGTCCTGTTTCTGATCTCAGTACAATGTCTCAGCTAATGAATCACGCTCATTTTCTTTTCCACAGTTCTTGCCTTTCTCATTTGATGTGTCTGCATTGAAACGTATTTGTTTTATAATCAGGCAAATAAGAGGAAGCAAAGCCATTATGTCTAAAATCTCTTGCTCTTGCACACAGAAAGAAATTAGAGTTATCAGAGAAAAGTCGAAACATCAGCATTGGCAGACCTATGTTTTACAAGGGTCTCCGAAGACCTGGAAATATCATACATGAGCTCTGCAGCCAATAAGGCTGGTTAGGAAGCGATACGGTAAAAATCTCCTGTGGAATCATTCAGGGACTGATGCAAGAGACTAGCGGCTTAGATGGAAATATCATCGTCTGTTGTGCACATAAATGAACAGGCAATTTCTAAACCAATATTTACTTGGTATGTTGTAAAAGGCTTTTAATAAGTCTATGGCAGTAACTGCTACAGATCATAGGAAATTGCCCTTTCTGCAGGGATGACAGGGGGTCCATTCTTTGTAGCATTCGTGAAAACATACAGCTGCAAGATATCAACAACTAAATGCAGACAAGTAATCGACATGCAGGCTCCTTCAAACAGAGTTCACCACGCGTTTTCCCTGGATCCCTTTCTGCAAGAGGCCATCCAGGAGAGGCAGAGATTTTGTTTAACGAATTATCCCATTTCTCAGAAAATGAGTGGATGACATCCTTGATATATTATCTTAAAATCTGAACATTTATTATAGTGGTAATCATACATAATGTTTTTTTCTTTTAATTCCATCTTCAATTACCTGAAATTTCACCAAACTTATTTTCCAAACTGAATCTTCTCTTTTTGCAAGCTGATTTGTCTTTTGAAATCACAGCCACCATTTAACTGATGCGATAATTCATTCTGATGGTTATACGCATAGAGGTGAGAGAAATATTGGTGCAATACACAATCATAGCCACCATAATAAATCATGGTAAATTAGTAGAGAGAATTAATTTTAAAATTTTTAGCATAACAATTAAGATGAACTGAGAGCAGAAAGCAAAAGCATAAACTCCTTGGACAATACTGAAACACATAGTTGTAAATGAGACTCTCTCTCCACACCAGCACTAGTATATTAATAACACTCGTTGCACTTGAAATAAAGTCATTTGACAAAGAACTATATGCAACCATGAAAAAAAAAAATTTCAAGAAATTGATCCATATGGAACTAGGCACATGATTAAGAAAGATATTAAACTTCACCTGCAGGCTGATACCAAGACCGTTAAAGAAGTTCCCCACGTTACAATGAACCGCATTTAGCTTGAGTAAGTCCCAGAGATGCTGGATCCTGCAAGGTCCCAAGCGCTCCTGCTTCAATTTAAGACTGCTCACATGCTTAAGTGTGTTTCTGGAGACCTGCCAGGGTTCTTAGCATATATTAGGTATGACTCTATGGAGAGCAAGGACACGTACTTGACAACATGCTGGATAACATACATTTAATCCTGCGAGATATTCAGTGGCGTCAACCCTTACAGGCTCAAAGTTGTAGGAGATCCACTGTTTTACAATGGACTGAGAAAGGAATCCACTGTGGTGAAACACACTGCACTGCTATGCGGTATATATAGCTTATATAGTTAGGATCCATATAGAAAGAGTGAATGCTGGCAACTGACTTGGGAACCAGTGCTTCTAAACCATTGCCGTTTCTTTCTAAACACAGTTCTGAAGTGCTTTCTCATAAATTACCTCAATTTTGTCCATGCTGTTAGGCTAGTTACTCTTCACTTGGCAAAGCAAAACTGGTATCTAATATTTACAGTGTACACTAATTATTCTTCCACAAATACACGGTTACTCTACAGTATGATGATGATGGGATCAAAATGCATAACTACCTGAGAAATCCCCATGTTTTTTTTTTCTAGTTAAAACCCAAATGCATTTTTAATTTTTGCTCTGCCATCTGTATGGAAAGACAAATGAGGAAGTTTAAAAGCCTGACGGTTGCTTGAGGACTCGAAGCTGCAAGGTTGTAAGTGGCATTTATGAGAAGTTGTGTTTCACGAGCTTGGTAATTTGCAGTTTGTTACAAAGACATAAACTCGTTTCCAACTAAATCGTATTGTAAGTCATGCTCCTCAGAGAACGTCTGACTAAAAGGTGATGTTAAAGTAATTTCCATAACATCAAACTATGTGACAAATTAAAAACTTCATAGAGGAGAATACTGAGGAAAAGGAGCAGGCTGAGATGGAACGAATTTCTTTATCGTAGTGCTCAAAAGGGGAAAACTCCGATATTGCTCTGAAAACTGCCAATGCTAAATCCATTTTTAAAAGTGCAGCATTTGATTTTCAACTGTTTGACAATGTCTTACTCCATTCTTAGAAATCGTTTTTCAGTAGCATCCAGATACTTAGCAAAACGTTCTCCAATGAGCAGACTCCTGGCAGGTACGCACCAGCGCAGTCTCTGTGGTTTGGGAGTTTCATTGCACAGGGGTCTGGCCCCCAAAGTTATCTTTTAATAAGCAAGATGAAAAACAATCCTTGCATCCTAAGTGAAGGATTGAATCTGCAGGTACTCTGGCAATCATAACTGCTCACTGAAATAACGTGACATACTGAGGGGAAAGATCATTTGATCATTCAAGAAAAAAAAATTGCAGCCTTCCTCTAAAGAACTAGCTGATCATTCACACAAGGAAACTAGAGCAGTGAAGAAAATAACTTGTACTTGCCACAGACAGACCTAACTTGAGGAGGAAAACAAAGAAAGTTTCTGTCAACCTTGAAATTTCAAATCAGGACATTTATTATGGTAGTTGCACCAACTGCAACATGGAGATCCCATCTGATTAACAATCCCTATCTGGCAGGTCTTTACATTTTAGTATGACTGCTGTGGCTATTTTCCTTAATGAGACAGAATCTCTTATGAGAGATTGAAAGACGTAAATGTGTACAACTTGGGTATGTGACAAATAAGGGGGTGACAAAGTGTGAGAGTCATCGAAGGCAGCCAACGTAAATAGAAAAAACTGTTTAGTGTAGTACAATGATCATAAATGTGAGGAATGGTATGCAGCTAGGATGAGGGTAATTTATCCTGAATATTAGAAAAAGCTCTAACAGTGAGACTGAATTCATGTTCTGTGCTGTCAAGGGAATGGACTAAATGACATGAGAGTTTTTTCCTCCTGTAATTTCCATCATCTTATGATTCAGTTATATATTTCCTTCCTACCTTTGCTTTTCATTCAGGTCACGCATAGGTACAGTACTAGAACAAACCTCCTCAGCAGTGGGTCAAAACCTGTGATGCTGTGAGCAATATATTATAAAGTCTTTCCAGAAACTTAATAATCTCTCACTCAAATGCAGTAATGTCAATTGGACATTTTCTTGTTATTTGATAGTTTGTGTTTTCTTCTTACAGTTCCCACTGGACAGCTGTACTAAAACTAGCTGCCCTAATGATAATTGCACACCTAAATCATTCAAGGCCGATTTATACGTGTTCTTGTGCCAGTACTGTCCTTTCACCTGACTTTTTTCCACCCCATTTATTACCCTAAAATATATATGAATGCCATCATAACCTCCCTCAGCCTAGAAAGACTTACCAAAAAACTCTAGGTTTACAAAGAACGAAACACTCTCTGCAAAAGATTGAGAAGAATGAGCTATTCTCATAGGTCATTCTACATTCTCTCTGCCTTCTCATTTCCTCAGTGAGCTATTTTTCATTTTAAACTGATTAAAAGTCATTATAGAATTATCAAAATATAATGACGACATTATGTTTAAATGCTAATGAGTGTCCAAACATTAGTATCTCCAAATGTTAGAATGACTTCATGCTGATCATAAGCTTTATATCGAAGTTTGTATGTAGCAATGCTCCTGTACAAGCTCTCCAGTACAGTCTGTACAGAGAAAAGTTCTTGCTGGAATTTGGGTTACAGAGGCAAATCTGTTTACTTGCAAAAACAACAGCTATAGAAGAGCCACCACAAAGAAAAAATAATGCATTCAATAACTTACATATCCCTCTAACAACATGGATTATACAGAAACTTCCATGAATTGGTTACTGGTTATTGTTGCTACCAACTGGTAGTAGCATGTCTGATTGCTACAGGCGCCTGCTCTAATCTCTTCCCAGTTGACCCCTTTCATCCTGGAGACTCTAAAAGGGCAAGAAAATAACTACAGTATGTCTTCTGCTGCTCACAAATCTAAAATCGTATTTACCAAGGAGCCAAAACAGCTTTATTCAGAGTTGTATCCATGCCACCAGTTCTTAAAGGTCCCAAAATATCTTGATTGTTATAGTCTTTAAAAGAACCCATCTGTAGTTTTTAATTATCAGCACAAAATAATACACATTCAAATAATAATTCTTGTCAGCTTTGTCCTTAAGCATATAAAGAGCGCTCTGAGGTTGACACAAAAGTGTTCAGACTCAGAAGACCAGTCCTGATCTCACCATAAATATTGAAAGGCTGTGCCAACACGCAATAATGATGCAGTAAGATCACTATTTGGAAAAAAAAAAAAAAGAGGCACATATATATTTAGAACTTTAGACAAAATTGGTAGTTCTGGAGACTTCCCTGATGTTCAGGGATGAGTTTATTCCACTGTAAGGGATGAAACGTAAATGCCACCACTTGCTATAATCTGCAACTGTAATGCCAAGAGTAAATTTCATACATTCTATTTAGTTCAAAAGAAGGTAATTCCAACACTTCAATTCCCTCGGGAATATACAGTGGTTTTGCCTTCTCTGTGGGCCAGTCACTCTGCTGAAACTCCAAAAGGTGCAAATTAATTCCAGTTTTAATGAGGGTTGTTTGGGGGTTTTTTTGAGCTTTGGACGCCTGAGACCACAAGCTTATTTCAGATGATCTATTGAATAGCTGTCGGATGGTAACGATTTTTGCTTGCTGGGCTCAACCCGATCTGTTGAAATTGGCTGGAAGCTTCTGTATCTTATTAGTAATCTCCTAAGCAATTATCCTAGAGCACCCATTTTATCTTGATTTCTTCAGTTGTCCTTTACCAGCAAGTAGTATGTACTTACTTTGGGCAGGGGGTAAGGGCAAGGCGGTGGAGAATGAAGTTAGGAATACAATTGCATCTCTTCATGACAAATTCCTGTCTAAACTAGTAAATGCTGACTCTCATTTTTATGTTAAATAAAAATATGAGAAATAAAGTGAAATTCAGCTTCATAATACTTGTGTAGAAAAGTCACCACTAATTCTTGTATCAATTCTATTAATATTTTCTTATTGCTATTTCTACTAGTCTATATGTTACATTATCACGATAGTCTAGACTGCAAATGATATATTTGAAGAATAACTTGTTTCACTCATGACAATGAGGATCTCTGCTTTGTGAAATGTAAATATACCCTGATTTTCTCAGGTGCCAAGCAATCCACACTAAATACTTTGCCAGTGGGGCAGTAAGAGCACAGACGGAATAACTCATGTTGTGTCTTGGTGGCTGAAACCTGAAGTCAAAAGGAAACAAAACAAAATCATTTTTCTTATCATGATGTATAAAAAGTCTTCAAGCCGAATCATGAGTTTTCTTCTCCTAGAAATGGTTTAATTCAGACTTTTTAAAAAAAATAAATCAATGCCTAAAAATTAAATTTCTAAATGTAACATTTTTTAAAAAGGGTAAAACTTTATTTTGCAAGTGTTGCGCTAAGTAATCTTGACTTTTTTTTAATAAATAATATTCCCCCCCATATACACACTTTTATTTTGCTAGTTAAGTACAAACTTTGATCCATTTTTACAGCTAGTTTCAATCAGTCCAAAGTGGCACTTTTTATTCCAAAAGAGTTTTGTGGTCGAAGAAGCTCACTTAGCTTTACACGAGAATGGAGCTTCAGTACATCTATTCAATATATCATCACAGGCTCCAGGTCACAACCCCCTTCCAAGCAATTTACAATTTGTAAGACCTCTATAGAATGATAAAGGGAATTGCTGTTGTCTTACACCCCTGTAGTAAATCATATATACATACACAATGAGTTTGCACTATCCAGGTGCTTAAGCATTTACTCCAATAGGACCATCAGCACTATCTCTAGCTGGCTGCAGCCAAATTATTCCATTAGAAAGTCAGAAAAGCCCAGACATCCCCCCTGCCACACACATGCACACCAAAAATAAATAAAAAAGAAACTGCAGTATGCAAAGGAAGGGGAGAAGTGAATTCCTGGCCCCAACCAGTGACCAGCAAAAGCATGTGACGGATACAGTGCAAATATTTGTGTGGACAGCAGTCACTCAATAGCCTTTAACCTGCTTCCCTTACATATAGATAAGCTTCAGGTATTTATAGACTTTAACTAATTTCCTGTCCCCAGAAACTCTCCCACTTAGTTCAACAATGTCTTCCAAGACTTCGAATTCCACCTAAGGCCATTTAGGTTCTTTTTCCTCATAAGGTGTTTGGAAGAACACACAACTTCTTCCTCAAATAAGGAAGAACCCCCACTTCTAGTAGCTAACCCAACTGTAGTCATCATAAAGTCATAATAATTTGATCATACAATCATATCAGCTTTTAGCTTAAGCAATTATCTTTTAATGTCTCTCAAATATTTAAGTAGAGATTCATGATCTCTCTTCTGACCTTGGTTAGGTTTTGAACAAGCCAAACCCTTAATCTCTCTTCACAAAAAGATTAATCAATTCCCTTGATCTTCTTAACTGCACTTCTCCGGTTCTGTTTCCACTCAAGGCAATCTTTGTGAACAGAGGTAGCCAGAACCATACATGCACTTTTCCAAGTCATCTTACCACTGTCCATTATAATTATAAAATACTTCCCTGACTCTAAAAGTGTTGGGGATGTTTTATCTACTCTGTTTCAGGAGAATAATCATGGGATGCATTCTCACGGCTCTCACACTGGTGACCACAATCATTCTTCAATCAAGATATACCCCTGAGATGTTTTGCGTGTAACCAATCTGCCTAGACCCACTGAGAGATTAAAAAAAATCTGCCTCTCTCCCAGCGTGAGACTCTCAGAATGTCATCTTCAGGTCTGCAGATAGTCAGCCTGCTGAGAAATGTTACTCTGTAGTAAAGAAAAAAAATAGTAATTGTTAGTTACTACATGCATACTGTATCAAGAAAGTATTAGGGCAATGATTTCCCAAGATACGCACCACAGTTTCATTTTGTATTTTCAATAGACACAGTATTAAAGCCTTGCTTAGGCAAAAACAAAGAACTTGGCATATTGTAAGCACGTATTTAACCACAAAGACAGTACGTGCCAAAACATCTTCAGAACTGGGTCTGTAAGTCTAACCTACAAGGGGGCTTAACACAAAAACATTTTCTTTATCCACTCTGACACCACCATCTTCCTCTCACTTTCCTCTTTTTCCATTTCCATTTGGTCAACTTGTCTCAATTACAAAGTGTAATTTGTAAATGAATTTGTACAGCCAAATTGCTGCCATTTCCTGTGAGTAGCCTCTGAAGCAAAAGATTGGCTGTTAGAACAATACATCTAATTTGCCCTACTCTCCACTGTTTTCACCCTGGTATCAGCATGTAACACTAACCCTAACCAAGGATTAGGAAGAGGTAGAGTGTATGACCTGACTACAGCTTGAAGCCGAAGGTCAGCCTGTTCCCCACTGCCACCACCTTATGTCAAGGGATTTTTTTAATACTGTTTTGAACTCCAAGCTCTTTCACCCCTAATTTGTCTTGTATCTCTGCACAAAATGAAGCGTAACAAGACCTCACTCTGAACTGACAACTTTCAGTACTACAATAGAATAAATAATGCTGTATTTCTGGAATAAGTTTGAAATAGAGACTACCTAGGAATAATTTTTCATAAAGACTAAGAGCTCCTACTGTATTCTTAAAATGGAAAAGATGCTAAAGATGACATTTTATTCAAGCTTTCAATCTTTAGAAAAAAGATGAAGCTCAGAAATGCTATCTATGACGTAAGTAAAACCTGTTTAAGCATATAGGGAGGGTGGTAAGACCCCCTTTTTTGGTTCCCATTCCTCTCCTGCAAAAGGGAGCTAGTACATTATACAGCAGTCCCAGAAGCCTTGCACCTGGAATAAAGCAGACATCTCAGTCAGCATTGTCTTGGAGGAAGATGTGTGTTAGGATACTTACTGATGCCACCTCTTGAAGCCAGGAGAGGAAGGGCACACAGGCACTAGCAGTAGGTGGCTGCAAGATGTCCAAATAACATCACGGCCCACAGAGCAGCACAGAGCTGCAGGGAACCATAGATCAGTTCCACCTGGCACCTCTGCAGGTACTGCAGTGAGGAATGAGCAATTTAAGATACCTTAGCATTTTCTGCTCTGGGAAAAAAACATGCAGTAGACATTTTAAAGAGATAGCAAAGATCTTCACCTTCCACACAACCATTTTCTAGAAATTATGACTATTCTCCCCCAGTATTTGCTTCTCTGATTTTCTTCTGGCAATATAATCCATGCAGAAAATTATCTGAGCTTTTTAGCTGAAAGATACTGACTTATTTCTTCTACCTCAATTCTAAAATATTTAGAGGATACCATCTAGTTTTTTTTTTTAATGTTCCTGTACTGTAAGTGATTTGCCTTTGCTCACATTAAAATGTTTCTCATTCTAAAGACTATGCAGCACTCCAAAATGTGACCGACTCATTGGCTTGCAAATCTTTCCTTTATGCTTGGGAAATTTTATTATTATTATTATTACAGTAATGTAGCTGAAATCAGGGCCCCATTGTGCATACTCCTTAAATAATGAGCAGGGAACTGAGACACGGAAAAATGAAGCGCATCGATCGAGGTCAGACAAAGGTTAGGATCGCTAGAACTACACCACCGCTGAGACAAGGCCACCCTTGTTCTCTGCCAGTCTTTGCTGTGGTGTCAAAACTGCACTGAAACTAGAGGCAAAACAACTGATCCACCGCTTTTAAGAAAAAGGGACCACTTATGCCAGCCATACAGCAGAAATATGAGAAAAATGAGGCAAACGCATGCACAAGTCCATTATAGACTAGATACGCATGGCCCCACATCCCTGTTCTTCCAGGCTCTGTCCCAGCTATTACTTTATCATGCCAGAAGAGGTATGAATTCAAGCTGCCCACTAGGTCGAAGGGATGCTGGCTGGCAATTCACAGCAAACATTTCCAGTTGTGTCACGTGCAACATAGTAAGATTGGACTTCATTCATTTAAAATGGGAAATAAATCTTGTGGTGCCACAAATTTGCTGGCAGTGTCAAGAACTAATGTTTGATTTTTGTCATTGAGAAGAGTTAGGAATGGGGACTAGGTGTTCGGTGCACGGTTAAAAGATATTGAAAGGGTTTTATATTTATTTTAAGTGCCACACCGATGGCAGTTCTGACTTGAGTATTGAATATTGTAGCACAGAGGAGGGGTTTTTCACAATAAGCAAACTGGCTCTCTAACAACAGTGATCCATGGAAAAAGGAAACCGAATCCTCTCTGCACCTGCAAGTGATACTGGGATTTGATTTTCTTCTTCAACTTTGGAGTTACCTATTGAGTGATATGCTACACACTGGGAAAAAGTTGATATACTTTGGATATACAGTTATATAGTGTTTGCAAAACAAAGAGATAGCTTTATTAACTACAGGCAACAACACTGTGTTTAAGCTAGGTTGTGAGGAAACAATAGCAGGAGTTACAGTCGTGCTAAAGCC
>NW_008824049.1:810791-831512 GCF_000699105.1 Pygoscelis adeliae
CTACAGAAACAGGCTTCCAACTCTGCCACGTCTGGAAATCTTTTAATACTGACAAAGGCAGCTCTCAGGAATAATGTTCCCGTGTCACACTTTTTGTAAGGAAAATTTCAGTCCTTATTTTAATACTTATTTATGGATTTTCAAACATTGTCTTTCTAGTTTTCAAGTTCCATTCCTAACAGCATTAATCCTTTTGTCCAACTGAGTTCTTTCACTGAGATGTATCAGCAGAAAAGCAGCCTTTTACTGCAGAGACTGAAAGACAAACAATTTTAGGCATATCATCTGAGAGATGTAGATTGTGTGTTTGATTTCTGAACTCTAATAGCTCAGGGATGAAATTCCTACAAAATTATCTCTTTGGTTTCTGTTGCTAATTCAGCTACAAAAATCTGAAATGTGCAGCAGCTTTTACTATTCCTTCGTTTCACGGGAAGGAGATACCATTTCAGCAAAGCAGCAACAGCCTTGCAATTGATCCTAAACATAACCACCCAAAACATGTAAACTCTCCACACATTAAACTATGCTAGACTATAGTCTACAATGTGTATACCGTATCATTAGACTCCACCAGCATTACAGTAAAAGGCAATTAGAAGAGAAGCAATGCCATCCCAACAACCAGTAAGCATATACAGTATATATAACCAAAAATCTTATCCAGCTTCCACTGTGGTGAGTAGCCACACATTCATGAATTTAGATAGAAACATTTTTAGACATTAGTTAAAGGTACAACTAACTTGAAATCATCATCCCCTGACTCCCCTGCCCCCCCCAAAAAAAACCCCACAAGACTAACACCACTTTGGATAACTTTCAGAGGTCAAGAGAACAAATGTAAAGGCCAAGTTTTTCATTCATTTCTACCACATTGTTCTCCTCCAAATAGCTTTTTGGAAATACAGAAGTGACAAGAAGTTTTGCCTGCAAGGCACACAAGTAGCAGAAGGTACAGGTTTTGAATTAGCTTTTAAGAAGTCAGAAAACCCACAAAGCTGCCAACTTCTAAAATTTAATTCCAGGTACTTGATTCAGAGAGACCAACTATCTAGAGAGGAACAGAAGCAACAGTAGTTTGCAGCTGGACCATTCCCCTAGTAAAATCCATTTACTGTAGGCATTTTTGATGATGAACTTTTCCACTTGTTCAAAAAGTTAGGCTCAAAGGACAGTGACTAATGGCTTGGAGAAGAACTGAAATTGCAGCTTGCAGTCTGAACACATGAAGTGAAGCCCAATGACTGTTGCTATGAAAATAAACGGCAGTGTGTAGGTGGACCTTGTACAAATGAGCTCCATCCATTTTAAGCAGCCTTATGGCTACAGGAGCAGAAGAGTCTGGAAACCAATAAAAAGCCTGTGCTGAAAGTTATGCCCCTGAGCTAAGGCTGTTGCCTTGCACAGAACAGCTACGGGCAGAGCGGGGACCCAAATGGACTCTCTAGTCCACGTGCCCTCAACCCTAGACCCAGAGACCACAAGCACTTGCTCTAAACCCAAGAGCTATACTGAGAGACAGATTTGTGGCCTGGTGAAAGAAAGAATGATTTTGTACCAAAGTCATTAAATAAACAGTCAGGAAGGTTTGCACCTGAATCTTCTTACATTTTAGAATTGCAACATATAGAGAGGAAAATGTGGTAGCTGCTCATTGACTGTTTCAAGAATCGGGTAAACAAAGCAACATCAGCTCAGACTGGGGGGACTGCTGGTTTCCTCCTCCAGTAAAGACAGCATGAGAACACTGAGCATGTCCACTGGGCTCAGCGTCCTTGCAGGTAAAGCACTGGTACAAGGTTACACGTCACACTTGACACCTCAGTAAATGAGAATTGGCCAAATGGCAGTTTTGATCTCTAATTATTCCAGTGTGTCAGCCTTGCTGTTTAATTTGTGTCTAACAGACATGATTACAACAGGTTTTTTTGCACCTCAGCTGTATTTTTCTTATGCATTACTGTGCTAATGCAAGTTGCTTCTGTATATTGGCAAAGAATTACAGAAGCATTATTGCATGTTCATGAGAAAAAGCTCCAGACAGAAAGAGGCCAACAGGTTGAACTTCACTTACTTTGGCATTGTCAGCAGTTGTTATTGCTTGTGTATCATGATAGAAAGGTCTTTTCTTATGCTGGAAGGAAAAAAGCCCCACACTTAGCTTTTGTGTCTTGGTAATGTGGACCTTTGTTTTCTCTTCGAAAACAACATCATTCAGGTATTTCTGATAGAAAATATCGACTTGCACAAGGTTTTACTGTTAAATGTTTGCTTTGTTTTTGGTATTTAAACCGTGTAAAAAAATGCAAATAAAACTCATCTCCAATTATATATTCTTTTGCCCCTTAACCTTCGCAATTCTTATCAAATAGACATAGACAGGATTTTTCCCCCCACTATCTGCAGCAACCAAGGCTCTTTGTGAGGCTTCAGAGGAACCTGCGTTAAATTTGACAAGACTCTGATCAGCAGCACAGCTCCCTAAATACTAGTGTTAGGTTAACTGATCACAATATGTCTACAGCTGTAGTGTCGCATGCATAGGAATTGTACTTAGATATAGCTATTGCAGACACTGTCTAGATTCAGAGGAAGCTTACAACTAGGATTGAGTTTTGCTTCTTAACCTTCATAGGCAATATTTATTATCCTTACTGCATTACATCCTTGATAGGAATTTCTGATCTCCCATTCCAAACCACTTAAGAAAATTGTTTGTCACTCCTTAAGCAGATGTAGAAAACCACACAAAATTATTAATACCACATGGCTATGCAAACAGCAGTGAAAAATAGTTACATTTTCCTCGATAAGCAAGGCAAAATCCTTTCAATTAACATTTTAATTAGAAAATTCACTCACCATGAAAGTGTCCTGCATTTCCTTAAAGGTTATAACTCACTCTGCTTTCAAATTCCATCACAGCATTTTTCACCGTGGCTCTATCAGACATTAGATACTCCCTTTTTGCTGTTGGGTAAGTGAATTATACTTGTAGCTTATACTCAATTCTCTTTATTTTAAAACTTCAGGCACTCAGGCTTCTATTTCACCCATCACTTGCCCTTGGAGACTAATGCAGCTTTGGGGAAAAAAGCAATTGCCTACTGTGAAAAGTCTAGTAGTTACAATTAGAAAATAATAAAATGTCAAAGACACATCTAAGTTAGATATAGGGTTTTAAACTTTTTAGTTTAGTGAAATACTACAAAATATTCTCTAGAAATCATTATATCCATCAGGTACAATGACCCCTTTGACTGTGCTACCAAATGCAAATTCACGAACATTTATATAGCAGATCTGAGTGTGCATTAGAAATCAGCAATTGAAAATCTATTTCGCTTACCTTGTCACCAGTAATGTGTTACTTAGTGCTGTAATTCCATTTCCTTCTTGAATACACTTAGTAAGTAGGAACACTTTTGTCTCTAGGGTAAGAAGAGCTTAACATCCACAACAACGCTCAGCCTTTTGCTGCCCTTCCTCTTGGCGCTCACAAGTGTCACAGTCCCTGACAGTCCCTACAAAAATAACTGAACTTCTCTCTATGGCCTCCTTTGGTTACTCGTTAAAAAAAAAAAGAAGCACCTATGAATCTTTAATAGCAAGAAACAAATTCTAAAGGAATAGCAACAGCTAAGTCTAACCAAAGACAAACTTTTAACTGAAATTTTCTGACCAAACTAATCTTTACCCAACAATGCACATTTTCTGGAACGGTAGACTCCCAAATTGCAAATTCTCACTGCATATGCTGCCAGACAAAGTCTTACTGATCTTAACACAGTTTGACCTGTGATAAGAAGCACTGCAAGGTGGCAGAAAAGGGGAAGAGATTATTTATAACTGTATACTCCGATGGTGTCCAGGTATTGTTATCACAGTCCAAGCTTTTTATGATGAGTGCAATGCAGGCACAAGCAATTCTTGCACCTCAAACGTTGCCAAGCTGCACTCCTCAACCTTACAATGGGCATTAAAAAAGCCATGTGCGTGCACAGATCTTGCAAAAATAGTTGTGAAGTCAACATGCAATATATGCTACATTAGAGAAGAGAATCACACATGATCACCTAGGAATCAATGCTGGTGTAAATGCCTAATGAAGAACTTTTCTCCCCCACACTACATGAGTCCTTGGCATAACAATGTGCTGCCTACAGACCCTGCAGCATGCATGTTCCGCTTCCTGAGCTGTTACAGCAGCCACATCTGAGTGACGGTGAAGGAGGAAAAGGCACAAATTAAGCATTTATGGAGAAGATGCATATGCCATCCAACAAGACAATTGCTATGCGTTGTACCTAGTCAGAAGCATCTTGCATTGTCTCAGAAATCAAGCACTATGTCTACAAAATCATAACCAAGCTGTGAGGCAGGAGAGAGCGACAGAGAAGCTAAGGGACATCACCTCCACAGAAATCTCTCGATGAGCCAAACCCTCTTCTTCCACCTTGAAGACACCATCTCCAATGAATTTTGTTACAAAATTCAAGTTTGTATTACAAGCATGAGGAAAAAATTGTTATCTCAGCCTCACAGGAGCAAACTTAGCACTGCCTATACCTCTACTCTTTTTAGAGGACCAAAAACTTGGGATTGTGTATCTTTAAAAAGCAAAGCCCAAGATGGTATACAATTCATCCCAAGAATAAGTGAAGAAAAGGGAAAAAGAACAATTGGTTGTGGACAAGGTTAGTGAATTCTTCATCAGAAATTAAATTTATGCAGCGTATTAAACTCCAATATTGAAGGTGCCTTTTTTTTTTTTCCTTTCAAACTGTTTTAAAATGACATCTAACAAGAGGAATGAAGACAAAGAATCTGGCTTTAAAACAGAACTTGACGATTTATGGCCAACATTATATAGTACTTTTTAACTTCTGCAACAGGAAGCCAAACTTGATGACCCAGGAGCATCCTTTCAGTCCTATTTTTTAGCACTAAGGTTGCTGCTAGGAAGTGGTTCTGTTCCTGAAGCACATTTCCTACTAGTCTTCTGAAAGCAGCATCTGCCTAGAAGAGCATGAGGAAAACCAAAACAGTGCAGTGAAAAATGACAAAGTGAGCAAATGCACTGAATCATTACGCGTAGCTAGAAGAGTTCCCAGAGCTCACAAGCACAAACTGCCTGCAAAACCTTTTTCAGAGGGCGCTGGTTAGTCCTGTGGGAAGATGAGCCAGACTTAGCATAGCAAAGCAACATTCTCAAGCAGAACAGCCAGCGCCTACTCCAAAGGTAAGCGATACTCACTGCTGTGCCAAATGTGGTTGTTAGTATCTCACACATAAGTTACTTTTATTTTATCTCGCCCTCATAATGGAATAAACTAAAAATTAGATTTGTGGCAAGCTTGTCTAGATAATCTTCTTTTCATTCCCCACCCAATTCAGAGAAGCATACACAGTCCCTTCGTAAAATAAAGAGAAGAGAGAACACCTGCAGAATAAACAAGGCATGTCTTCCCTTGACATACAGTGAAAGATCCGAAAGAACATTAAGAAGGAACACTTCAGTGGTAATCGAGATAAGATTATATGAAAAGATAATGCTTAATCAAGACTGATACTATCTCATCCTACTGTCTGGATAAACAGAAGTTCTGACACCAGAACACCGGGAAATTTCATACTTACCGCTTTATGTCAACTCAAGATAAAGCTTATATTGAGCTGGGCACCTGGCATATCTTACAGACTTTTAAATAAAACTTTTTATCAGTATTAAAACAAGAAGCTTCTAACCAGAAATAAATCAATCTAAGCTTTTCTTCATTTCTTTATAGGCTGAGAAAGATCAAAACAAGTGATTAAGACATTTCTTTGCTTAATTAACAAATATACAAAGTTTTATTTTATTAGATTGGTTTTCTGTATGTTAACATTATCATATCAATTATAACCCACATTCACAGCAGAAATTTTCTAATAGCATTTTGCAACGCTAACTGCTGTATTAGAAATCCTTAAGAGAAACTTATCTTTAGCTACTCCGGTAACTTGAATAATAAAGTGCAAAACCACAATAAAATTTGACAGACATATGCCCCAGCTCATACTCAGTGGAAAATAAAGTTTGTAAGACCACTAGATATGGACTCACTGCACATAACAGTGTGACCTGAAGACATCAGTTTTCAAGTTTTCCCATTACCAGACATTGATTACAATGAATAGTTTTCCATTACTTTTAAGGATAACAAAAAGAAATCACAGTAAGATTACAAATAAAACATATGGGGCAGACTACCTGAAGCTTAGCCCTATACTTGGTACCTTTTACCCAATAAAGGTTTTAGGAAGAACTGATGAACGGGAACAGTTCATTTCTTGATAGCCTCTTTGATTTTAACTTCAAGGAATCAATGAGCAGGACGTTAACACAGCATCTTGTTTGGGACCCAAGTCATAATTTCCCTTAAATTTTTTTTTAACTACACCTGCAGACATAAACATGATATCATTCAACTAATAAGGATTGCCAACACTACTTACTGTCCCTCTCAATCCAAGCAGAGAGAAAAATCTCAGAATTTTATTGGAATTAAGTCCAATTCACAAAGTATAACCCAAGCTTTCATGTCTCTCCTTACAGCCACTGATGCAGTTTCCCTAGTACCAAACGCTCTTTTCAAGACAAATTAAGTATCAGAAACTCTTGGGTGCCTTTCCGTTTCTTTTACCTAACTAATTAGTTTTCATTAAGTCCTTTGGTGCTACGATGTAAGTTAACATCATCCGCAAGGAAGACTAGTCAACCTTTTTACTTACAGAATTCAAAGATGCAAATGAAATATTACTCTAAATAAAAGGCTGCCTCCTTTGTAACTGCTAGCATTGCTTCTCTTCTACCACTTTCCAATAAATTAGTTTAGCATGCCAAGCTTTAATAAATAACAGAAAGTTTTAACTACAGATTGTATATGCATCCCTTTGTCATGTTACTAAGCTCAATTTGCTAGTAAACACAAAACACCACTGTCAAAACAGAAAACAGCCTGAACAGCAAGCTTTGAGGACCATGTCCTGTTTACAGCTTTATGTAACCAAGAAATTCACAACGTACATTCCCAAGAACCCATTTTTACATAATACTCTCCTTCACATTGTTATATTTCACTACAGTGTTTTCATCAAGGAAACATTTCCATGCACAGATATATGGCAGAACATCCAGTGCTATTTTGGAGGGCTGCAGATATAATTTTCTCCTTTTAGATCATTTAAGCAGATAACCAAATTCAAAGACCCAGCTGTTGAACTGTGGATAAGGCACTTGCCCCAGATGAGCAATATGGCACCAGGCCAGCGTGCAAGAAAAGTCCGTACCTTTTCTTCATCATTTATACCTAAACAAGGAATAGTTCTGTAGCAATTGTACTCTTTCAGTCTGAAGTGATCCTCTTGCAACAGCTTGTGCAGCTTTATAAACTGCTTCACATTCTTCCCTAAACTTACTAGTTATGGCCATGTAAATATTTTGAAGACTTTCAGAAGTTTATTCTGTAACAATTCTATTTCAAAATAAACTCAAGGTGCACTTCAAAGGGGCATGCAAGATACTCATTAGAACTTGTGAAATATTACCATGAAATCACAATGATAAAGTTTGAATCTGTCCATCAGCAGTTCTTAACCATCTACATAGACAATGTTTTTCAACTGAGGTCTCGCATGATTTCAGTTCCTGGAAAAAAAAGTTGCCTCATGGCATGCATAGTACAGACGTCACTAGTGCTACCTGGAAGAGTTGTATCATTATCTCCTCCTCCCTCCCAAAAGGGTACCAATATGAAACCCAGTTATCTTAATATTTTAAATTCACCCTTTGCTGCATAGTCAGCTGCATATATTTAAAGTAATCCTCTGCTCAAAACCTTGGGAGTAGTCTAGGAGTAAAACCTGTTAACTCACCACCAACAGAAGATTAGGAAAGAAGTGAGATTTAGTTTCTATCAAAAACAAAAGCACATCTCACTTCTGGCGTTCTTTATTGCTTTGTCAAAGACATTTTAATAGAATTATTCTGGTCTAGTATTAGATCACAGCCAAAATCTCAGCTTTAAGGAAAAGCCTTCATTTTATACTGTTTTGAACTGCCAGTAGCTTTAAGCACCCAAATAATTTTATTTTTTCCAATTAATGAATGTTCTGCAGTTCCAGAAAGATGAGTTATGCATTTTTGTTCACATACAAAAAGACAGTCTAACAGATGTAAACTATTTATTGAATATTTGCCACCAATATTGTTAAATACATAATCTTGCAGTTTTCCGCTTTCAAGTTAAAATGTCAGAAACAGAACACCAAATATTTACAATTCTTATAAGGAATGTTACATAATGACACATTAAGGCGTAAATTCTTTTGGCTTATAATTCTGAAAAGAATGATAATAGCAAAAAGTGATGCAAAATCTTCATTGTGAGATTATGATTAAGCTACAATGTTTTACAAAAATATGGTGTAAGATGGCAATAATCCCATTCAAAATCCTGCATTAGGCCCCTCAAGAAGGGCTGATAATTTATACAGTCAAAACTTTAAAATTTACATATAAAGGTACCCTATCCACCATTGAAAAGTACAACTCTCAACATATACAGTTTTCAGGCCACAGTTTTGAAGGTCTGGAGTATCAAGTTGGTTTGATGAATTAATCGGTTGGCACTTATGAACACATTTATTGCCCTGTTAAAAGAGAAAGGTATTGCTTCAGACATTTTTAGAAACATGTCATTCAATAAATACAGCATTAAGTTTGGGCAACTAAATATATTGGCATCTAGGCTCTGCGAATTGGAAGCATATTCATGTTTTACCATATCGTGATCTACCTAAAGCTTACTGCTGGCAAACAGATAGACTTATTTGCATAGCAAATCCTAGACAGACTATGTTTATTGGCAGGCACTTAAAGACTTTGGCTCTCAATCATCATTGACATATCAATCATTTAATTCTGGGGTTTTAGCAAACTAAGAAAACGACTGGAGCAGACGATCGTTAAACACCTGTTCTTTTCAAAGCTGAGCACTTCATCCCCTAGTAATTTCAGAATTTGCAACTCTTTCCTCAAGAAATACTCAGCATGCACACATATGGAAGTAACATACTATTTTAGTTATCTTTTTGTTAAGAAAGAGGTGTGGGGTCACCAAGTTTTTCAGCTCAGTAATGACGTCTGTGAGCACGACTATTTTGTTTAGTGCTGTTACCTTCTGGTGGGAGCAGGGTATCTTATTCAACATGCAGTTCAGACAGATTTAAATTACTTCTGATCCCACAAGGATATGAAATACAAGCCTTACTTGGGATTTCTTGCAATATTGATAATACCTAACACACTTTAAGCTTATGCCCACAATACACTGCACAGCATTCACTTCACATAGGGCTAAACAAAGCTGGTTTCTTTCAGTATGGTTGGGTTACATGCACAACACGTCCAACCCTTTCCCCATTTTTTCCCCCCAAATAGTTTTCTAATCAATTGAGACTGTTTAGACCTAGTTCATGTGAAAACTTATCTATACCTGTGTTCAGCAATCATAAAGCTACCACGGTCTAAATTTCTCATTTTGGTATCATAATCAAATTTAGCCCAAATTTCAGTAAGAGGAGGAAAAAGAAAAAGAATGCTTTGACAGATGCAAGGTAGTATTCGCAGCTGGTCTCAAAACTTCTCTCTCCTTTAGTAATGCACCATCTTCTGGGTGCTCTTAGTCTTTGCCAAAGTCAACAAGACCAGAGATGGACGGTTGGACTCGATGATCTTGGAGCTCTTCCAACCTTAATGATTCTATGATTCTATGAAAGTTAGTTCTCATCTTTAAAACAGTAGCACATAGAACACTTTGGCACTGTCAAAATCTGAGGGGGATACACTCATCAGCTAAAACAGTCACTACAGTGAAATATACAAGAATAGTGACTTCAAAACCCAAGATGAAGGCCTGAAAAAAGCCTCAGTTTGAAAACTACAACGTTCAAATATAAAAAGATTAATCAGCTGAGTAATTCCAAATACTGCAAAGCACTATAAGGTGCTATAAAGAAAGGACAATAAAAGTGTAAATCAAAGAAAACACTGCACAGATGTTTAGTGTTTGCAAGTGACATTTCCAATAGGTAGATTACTTTTTTCAATAAAGCATTCATAAATTTTTTGTCCTTGTATATACACTGAAAAAAACACACAAGCCCATGAAATTTAACTTCACATATTCAAATTCAAAGCTAATACTGCACATGGGTGTTGTATGGCAGTGCATTCAGACTTCCCTTTCCTGAAAGGCATTACAAAAGGAATAGAAGTATTTTAAAGCAGCCATGATGGTCTGAGGACACAGGTGAGGAAAAAAATTAGGCAAGTCCTGAAGAAGGTAGCTTACGCCCAAAAGCTTATTTTCCCCTGTTAGTCAACAAGACCTTTCATTACGTAAAAAGTTAGTACAAAAACATACTTACTTTCCATCTTTAAAATAGGTTTTCAGAGTATCACTGAAACTTTTGGAGTATTTTACAAACTCTTTCTTTTGGTGCTCAAGCGCCTAAGAAACAAAAACACCAGGAGCAGAGTCTTAGTTCACATATTGGTGGGTACAGTCAGAATCTTGATCATAAACTGAGCAGATTGGCTAACATTACGTAGGCATAGGAGTTTTGATTTTTTTAGCAGACATGCAGAGAAATTGCCCTCTTCCTATAAAACTGCTGAGACCTACCATACAACAATCCTGTTAAAGGATTATGTCATTGACCAGTTAAGCTCTCCTATTCATCCTCTGATCAGAAGGATATGCTTCCTCTTACACTATTAAAAATATTGTATAAAAAGAGTTATTGCACATACCCGCCGGTTCTGGTATTGGTATTTCTTGAAGACGTTATTTACTGTGTCAAGAAGTTCCTTTATTGCACTCGCGATGTCCCTATTTGGCAATAAAAAAAAAGTTGTAATATCCTTAAGCTATCCTATTTAAATGTCGGAATTTAATCCCCTTCTAGTAGTCAAATACTTCTTAAAACAGTCTCTACAGAGTAAGTGTCAGACAGGATGTAGCAAGACCAAACGCAAAGAGCTAGACCAGTGACACAGAGATTCAAACTAGGAATCAGCAAGTTAAGTTCGATCTAGTTAACATGGGGCTCTTGTTAAAAATCCTCAACTCTGTCCACTCATTTATGAGCAAGGATCAGGCTCCTTTCCAATAGGAACAGTGTTGCTAGCATCTCCTACAGCATTTGAACATTCAGATTTAAGTGCAAAGTTTGACCCCTCAATCTGCAGAAAAATATGTAATACAGTACTTACTTGATTGTCTGAAGAAACCTCACTCTGTCATTGATCTCATCAGGAATCTTACTAAGAATCTGTTTAAGTGCTCGTGCCTTTTCATTAAGATCTTGGAATTCTGGTTCTGGTCTTTCAATCATATACTCTAACAAGAAGAACATATTCAAAAATACCATTAGTTTTTCCTCAAGTCTCTAGTGACAGCTAAAAACACTACTTCACAAAATGCAACAGTATTGCCATGTTACATTTGTTGCACAAAAATAGCCATGACCAGAAAACTGCAGTGAATACACTCTGCATCGACAGAAACACACTGCAACAATAACCTTTATTATTGCAGTTGGAAAAAAGAGCCCATCTTACTTTATTTAAGTGAGACGCTGAAGACACTACACTAATCAAATACAGTATTAAAATAACTTAAAGCCTACTGCATGCTCCCCTTCTCTGACAGTATAACTACTGCTTTTAATTTGAAGCAAAGAGGAAGGTATTCTACTTTTTTCTGCTTGTTAGCATTGCAAAAGGTGAACTATGCACCCACATAAACAGTTCTAAACATTCATTTTCTTTCTTTTTCTTATTAGTCAGGTATGTTTTTTAGGGAGATTTAACTTCTCCAAAGGAGGTATTCAGAAAATACAAATATTCTTCTACCATGCTGAAAAAAAACAACTATTAAGAAACAAATAACCTCTTCTAAAAATAGGCATAGAGAAATGCATGTTCCTAGTTAACAGTGTATTTAAAAATACACTTATTCAACATAAGAGGTAAGATATTACCTTCTACATCATCAGCTGCCATACGCAGAAGAGACTCTGTGAAGTTCACATCCACACTTTTTTTCTCCAGAATTTTCATAATGATGTCCTGTGTAAGACCTGGATTTTCTTTTTCAGCCTGTATGGCAAAGAAAATATTTATTCTTAAATATGCAAGACCTGAATACTGCGAGCACAAAGGCAGATTTTCATGTAACTTGCTTCATATACTGCAGGAGTTTGCTATAAACTTTAAAAGTCTAATGGCTTTAGACTAGTAGATTACATTGAAAAGCATTTTTCCACTACAACATCCATTTTTCTTGGATTACATCAGTGATTTTGTATAAACAACTTTTCCAATAAGCCTTTCCACTCATTTCAATTTGAATAAGAAAGTTTTTCATGAAGTTCTATATTCTGTTATATTTCCATAAACACTAAGCTTTGAGACAAAGATATTGTATCCATTGGGATTTAATTCACTCAAACACAGGTGTTACTCCCCCATCTTCCACATGACATTTTATAAATGTGCCTTTTATGAATCACATCATATGCTCAAACATCATCGTGGAATTGCTTTTTCAGAAAAAACCCTTTTGATTGATGACATATCTAAGTAAAGCTAAGCTAGACTAACATTGGAGGTATTCACACTACCTGTGCTGCTATCGGAAAACTATGCTGTGTTGAATAAGAATGAGGATGTGTGGTTTTTTTAGCTAGCACTACCATTTCCACCAATACCTCAGTTTTTACATTATTTGCGTTCAGCTTAGCTCCTTACCACCAGTCGTAAAAACATTTAACTTGTACAAGCTCTAGTCGAGACTTAAGACTGTCCAGGTACACTTAATCGATTTAAGTGTAGAAACAGGGAAGTATTACTTAGGTGCACAGCTCACATGTTAAGATATGTCATGTCTACAATTATTTTTGTTTGAAGAATTTCAAAAGATCACTACTTCAATAAAGCAGTATAAAGGAATATCTGCATTTTCATTCTTTACGAATATAATAGAAAAGTTAGAAGACTCTTTTTTCCATTTACTGTTGAATGCAAATACAAACATTGAACTCATCCACAAAAAAATCCCATTACCATTCACTTTGTAAACCATTTTCAAAGTCTGCCTCATGCCTATTTCTCATGAGCACCTATTCTACACAGTCTTGTCATATTTAGACTAAGTTTATTACCTTATTACCTTCACTCACTGATTCCTCATCTAAACTCTTGTACTACATGGACAAGACAAGATTCTCTTTGTTTAAAATTGCTCAACATGCTTCTATCATGCAGATTTCTACTCATGACATTTGCAGACATTTCAAACTTACAGTCCAATGCAATCATCCACTTTATTTTTATTTTTAGACTATTGGATCAAGGATGCAGTCTTCAAACATGAAGACAGGAGGAAACAAGACTTTGACTTTTTAGCTTCATCGTATGTGGTTTACCTGTTAAACAATCACCCTTCAATGCAAGTTACTTCTCACCTTAATAAAAGCTGCTCTCAGCGTCTGAGCTGCAGATAGATTTACTCTTTCTAGCTGCAATAAAAGTTTAGAATTATTAGCAATTCTAATGTTATCAGAACAAACCAAGTCAAGTACTCATACCTTGCCTTATATAGTATAATGAAAAAGGGAATTGATAGAAGCATTCAAATTACTGGTCTCAGTTGAGGGAGAGATACTATATAGTTTAATCCCAAAGGAAAGACTTCCCCCCCAAAATAAAAACATTAAAATCAAACATGTCACTGGACATATTTTGCATTTATCCAGCCTACAGCAGAAGTCTGACAGAAGCTTTTGAGAACATCTTGACCATCTCTGATACTCACAGAAAAACAAGTATCTTACTAAATTATAGCCATTAGCAGTAAAATTAAAATGTATCAAGCTGTTCACAGGTACATGGTCAACTGTACGTTACTTCCTGCCATAGAATGCAGGACCTAGCATTTTTGTGAAAATCTTCTGTAAAAGGTAAGAAAAAAAGATCAGGGCCAAGACAACTAGCAATCTTTGACAAGCATGAAATTGTATTCATGGGAAGAAGGGTAAAACAATGCAGAGAAAGAAGATGGTGTTAGACACAAAGCTTTCCCAATCAAGATGAGCAACCTGTTACTGTGATCATATTTCCCAATGTAAAGGGGATTATTACATTCTAAAGCAAAATGTAGCTTACCTCATTAAAGACAGGGTACATAACAGCATAGAGAGGCATGGAAACCATAGAAGTGGTCTCTGCTTCATTCTTCATCTCTTCCATTGTCATCCTCATTCAAAGACCCAATTCTGAAGGAAAACACTATAGAAGCAAAAAACTCCTCATTCACTGAAATGTTTCTTCTTTTTCCTCGTCGTGCAAGAATACTTGAAGCACTTGAAAAATATATTATCCTTAGGTTGTGCGAGAAAAAAAAAACAAACAATTATGAACGCTCATGACTGACAGGTTCTAAAAATGAAAAGGCACAGAACAACATTAGTTTGTTACTACCTAGAAGCTACTTATGACATGAGTTGAGTAAATATGGAATGACTACTTCATGCAACTTCAAAACCCTAACTGAAATCTATTAAGTGAACAGATATTTTAAAGAGTAAGGTACTACGTTTTACTTCAAGTTCTCATGGAATGAATTTTCCTGAAAGAAGTGGTTTTATTTGGTATGTATTACAAAAATCTTGTCACCACTCGTAAGCGGCAGCATAAGATTCCTGACAACTCTCATATAGAAAAAGCTTGAAAAGCATTACATGCTGTAAACCCAAAACCTATACAGATGCATTATGACAATTAACATTAAGACTACCTATAAATACTTCATATTTTTGCATATGCATCAAGCTGTGCTTCTGCTGGAGATCAGTGCCTACTTTCTACCCATTTGAATGCCAAACACTACATCTTTGTTTTCATATAAGCAAAAGTCTTAAGTCATGTTTCCACTCAGGGTGTGTCAACAGCTATGTTAACTCAATGGAAAATTATTGTTCCAGTAACTGAACCTAGGTTTTGGAAGTTCTCCACCCAGTCCAGCTCATCATATCCAACACAGAGCGATCATTGCTCAGACCCTGAAATTATGTGGAAAAGAAAAAAGGTCACCCTACAGTTCATAAGAAGTCTTTGTTACGTCCTGCTATATTTTCTGTTCATAAGATTCTTTTAAAATATTTTATATAACATAATTGAGTTTAAAGACCTAAAGTCCAAGTTAGGAGTAAGGATACACAGAAAGAGATTAACAGGTTTAATTTTTAGATTTGCTTCGAGTATTTAATGCACTAGAGGAGGTTTTTTCCTCCTAACAAGCATCAGGCATTTGCATGTTCATGTACTGATTTTATTGATATTCTAGGAAGAAGTGGGGAAAAAAGTGATTTTTTTTTTTTTTTAAGAAACAGCAGAAGCTACTACAGTAATCAATATCACTTCCCAATAGTTTGAACAGGTTAAAAAATGCCAAGGTATTTCTTCAAGCTATATTCCTCATTATGCTCTGCACTGGCTAAAAAACTTCAAGCTGTTTAAACAGAAGAACAGATATTCTTTTTTGCTCAGGGAAGGAATATAGTAGTTTAGCTATAATTATACAAGTGAAATTTGTTATTGATTACAGTAAGCACAGAGAACAACTTGGATGACTACAAATATCATGCATGTCTCATCTGAGCATGTGATTAGGCAGTATGAAGATACCCAAAAGTGAGAAAACAAGTGAAGAACTGGTCACACTACAGAAACAGCCAACAGTTAAAACATGATTTAAAGAAAAATTAAGCACAAATATAGTAACAAGCAACAGCTCTTTATACAAGTCCTCTGACATGGACTGCTTATTGCAAAAATCTCATCTTTGTTTCTCTTACTGTCCCAACCCTTCAGCATGACATACGTGAGCAGATTCCTATAGCCACAGAATAGGATTACTGAGACTTTAAAAAGGGGTCTGTATAAATGAGGCATGTCCACATGGATGGAATTGTAAAAATCAGGCCTCTCATTTTTATCACCTACCCATAGATATTTTACAGCTGTCAAGAACATGGAAGAATACAAATGAATATTCATCATTCCTCAATAAGTTGAATATCTTTAAAGACTTGTTTCAGAGTTACATAAATTCATGCAAAGTCTACTCACATGGGGGGGAGGGAACTTGTCTGAACAAGTTTTCACTCACAACTGCAAGTACAAGCTGTCCCGTTTATTATACATACATATTCCCTGCACTAAAGACTCTGGCATGTAAAGGGCAGAGTGGATGGAGAGCTGTTTGTTTTACTGTTTAATTCTGTGTTTCTGGAAGTTCAGTAAAAACATATACTCACGCAAGATACTACACTAACGAGCACCACTGAAGACAGCATTTGCAGCTTAATTTACTGCAAGTTTTTATCTAAAGTACTGTATTCTCAGAGTACGTTTTTAAAACAGTTAAATCAGGTCACTGAACATTGTTCTAGTCTACCCAAAAGATTTTTGATCATAGGAAGAAGGGCAAAAAAGGACAAAATAACCATTAAATTACTTTGGTTTTATATGGGTTAGCAGTATCCACAAAGAAAAGGAAATACTAACTGAAATGATGGATTTTTATGATGATGAAAACCTATTACACTGTGGACTATCATGAAGAACTCATTTTCTCCTGAAGAGCCATAAGCTATTGTTACTAATCCATGGTACAGTTAAACCCCCCATATAAAAAACAATTATACACCATCTATCATCTCTTTACCAGACACTGACACTCTTCAAACAAAATACAAAATCTTGGATTTCTATTAACATAAAGGATACAAGTCTTACGACTGAAGACAAGAGGCAGATTTAAATATATGTGCACACAAAAAATACATAAGAACATCAAATACTTTTGTTGCAAACATATGAAAAGAAATATATTCAATATATCACACTGGTTGTTCATTATTCCAGAAATCTTCCCATTTTCCAGAAGATACAACAACACTAGGTAGTGTCATGCTGTCATGCAAGTACCTGACTGCTAACATGCCACACTATTGGTCTTTGCAGCTCGGGATCAACTTCTTCACATCTTTCAGATATAACTTAGATGCACTGCAGTCTTTGCTAGTGTTAAATAGCAGGGATAAAAATCTTCACAGAAAAAAACCACGTTTATTTGCATTATAGAAAGATAGTTTATCATAGCTGCACTAAATCATACAAATATCTTTGAAGAAGGGCTCAATCGTGATTATGGACCAAATCCCCATGAAAACTGAAGTTTCTGTTTTATTATTTAGATAAATTAGTAGAAAGTCCACTAGCCTTCAAAATGGCCTGATAAAAGCCAAAGTTTAATGCATATTATCACGCAGCAACTAGGAGCTTTCAGTATTTCTGTTGGTATGTGATCAAAAGCAGCCATCTGCATAGCTGCCAAGCTTTATGGCAACTGTCTTCTAAAGCTTAACTTCAGCTCACTACAATCTCAAAAGAGTCTTTTATTTGAGATGAGTTTACCCTAGTTTCACCTGCCAATTGGTTTTTTACATTCTCAAAAAAAATGGAATAAGATTCCATGAGAAGGTGATTTATTAGAACAGCACAATGTAGTCGCATGGTTCAGAAAATCCTGGCAAATTGCTGTAAGGTGCAAAAAAGGTGTTAGCAGGCAAACTTGTTAACTGGTCTGTGGGGAAAGACAAGGAGAAGATAGTAGGATTTGCTGTCTGGAATAGACAGACTGCCAAATATTAATCTGCATGCAAGCCTGATCTTTTTTGTTACAGTGATCTCACAGATTCAAATCTGTGTATGTGTAATTAGAAGTCATGCTTCATGCATCATCAGATGAAATCAACCATCAGAGAGAATGTACAGCATGATATAGGGAATTTAAAGAGAATCTAAATTTGAAAACTATGCTAAAATGCCAGCTAATACAATCCTGCTGTTCAGTCTTAAACCATGGAACACATCAAGCTGTATTCCAAGAGATGTACTAACATGGAGTATACACTGTCAGTACAAATCTTACATTCTAACCTTTAAGTTCCAGCACTAAAATATTATCCCAGCTATTCAACAAACACTGAGAGAACTGGTACATTTTAGATGAGGAACAAATTTGGAAGGATTCTTTGATAGACCTATTCCCCCATATCAATCCAATGACATTTTAAATCATTCAACTGAACTTTATCAGAAAAAACCTGCATTAAGATAAACTTCCTGTAAACCAAAAAGGGTAAACAGCAAAAAACACACTTCCAAAAACGTACAACTACCATTATCAGTATCTAAGGTGATAATTTGCTCTCTCTAATCTGTGTCATTTACTGACAGACTTTTGGTCATGCACTAAAATCGAGTAGCAGAACTGCAGAGCTACTTAGTAAGAATAAAACCATCACAGAGTGCAGTAATCTTCCCCAAACCCACATCTGCTCATTGGCCAGTGTGAAAACAAGCAAGTTATCCATGAAAGAAAGGTGTTTAACACTATTTTTTGAAACAGTGTTTAAAGAGAAGAGAGCAGAGTCTCATGCTTACAACTTTTAAAGAGTTTTAAAACAAAAGAAACATGAGTTATCAGTTGGCAGGATTTCAATCTTCAGTTATGCCATCAGTAGATCTACCTACACACTGATGTCTCTGTTCCCTTCTCCAGGCTCCATCTACCTTAGATCTGGAAAACTTTAAGCACCTAGACATTAATACTCTTTTTTAGAAAAGTACTAAAGAGGAACAAGGCCTGAGGCAGTGATCTACCAGAATGATTATTTCAATGGTTGGCTTCTAGCAAAAATTACAGCTCTATTCCTGCTAGAAAAGGCTATCCTTACTGCCAAGAAGTTCTGCTCCACTGTTTGCAGTGAGGATTCAAGAGGAGGTTTTACTTTTAACCTAATCTGAGACCCCTGAGTTACCAGAAAAACTAATTAAAGTTCAAGAAGAAAGAGTGGGGGAAGGGAAATAGCAGCATGAATTCTATCCTGAATTCAGAGGCAATGAGCTTGGCTCCTATTTTTAAGACCAGCGTGCATGGGAGGAGGGAGTTTAGGTAATTTACTAATTACAGTTGCAAATTTTACAGAAGAAAAAAAGTTGCAGAGTATGCTCTTTTAACTATATGCATACCCCACGCATAGCTTGGTAACTAAGTTTCCCTTATTGATGGTCACTTAAAAGAAATAAAAAAAAAACCCACACTCCTTTTCCTTGTCAGATGGTAACTTACCTGCCAGCTCTGTATTTCAATCATAGATTGTAATTATTTCCCATTGCATAACTTAGACTATATGGTACAAAGCTTAAAGGCTTTGTGCTTCACATACAGAACTATTTTCCCCCTTTTTAAAACTGAGGTGACTTCATGGCAATATGGTTGAATTCATTGGAATTGGCATGCAGATCAACTGCTACGATAACAATCTCTATATTTTAAAATCAGTAAATACAACAAGAACCTTAAAAAAAGATACTCTACTGTACTGATTCCATATTCTATTAACTCTTACACCCAGCAGTTTCACTGAAGAGTTAACAAAAGGAATGTCACCAGGAAATAGCATTGAAGTTTTAAAAGTATCTTTAAATGCCTCTCGCTAGAATAGAGATATGCAGTTTTCAAACATCTCCACACACATATAATAGCCACTTACAGTTGAGTTCACTCTGACAAAGCGTAACTGCTTATGCATTTGATTATTGTAAGAGCAATTCGTATGACTAATTCAGAAATCACACGAACTCACAAGAAACCCAAGATGTCTATTTTTAGAATCATACCAACTTAAAAAACAACAAAATCCAAGCCTACTGTGAAGTCAGGCGTACAATTAGTTCATACTCTTTTGCAGCCCTGAACTTCAAAATGGAAGTGATTTAGTCTGTCCTAATACACCGAGCTTTTGTGTCTGCCTACCACATGAGAAACTACAGCCTCCTGGACTGTGCCCCAATTTCATTAGTTAGCAACATTAAAATTATTATACAGTATAACTGAAACAGGTCATGGTTCTTAGCGTATATAATCACAACAACATATCCCTGCTTTTCTTTCAAGTTCTTTTTGGGAATGTGAAAGCAAAGCTATTACTCTAGCAAACACTAACAGATAAGACACAGTTTCAAACATACAAATACATTCCAATAAGTAAACAAATGCCAGAGAGCAATTAGTTCCTCTGATAACAGGAACAGCACAAACCTGGCCCAAGGTTTCAGCCATCTACTTGCGCCCCAGTATGCGTGAGCTACAAGAAAGGAACCAACCAAACTCACCGGTTAAGTGAGCAGTTTAATGGGACACCCAAGCATTGAACGTCTCCCCAGACGGTTCAGCTACTAAGAGGAGCACAGCCCGGGGTATCTGCCGGCCCTGCCCGGGACCTTCGCTTTCCGCTGCGGAGCGGGGCGGCCCCGGAGCCGCCAGGCTTGCGGGAAGGAGCCGAGACGCCTTTTTCTCTCCCCCACCTGACGAGGCACTGACCGCGCCGCTGGCGCTCACCGCAGCCACCTGACAGCGCTCCGCTCCGACGTTAGGACGAGCTAAAAATAATACACATCCGGGCCTACGCTTCCCGGGCCCGGGCGTCCACCCCGGCCGCCCTCCCGGGGCTCGCCAGACAGCGCAGGGCGACCCA